>NC_140494.1:31659290-31744290 GCF_964271855.1 Acomys minous | reverse complement strand
TTATGAGTTTAATTCACATCAACTGTGCATCCCAGCTGTCATCCCCTAACAAAAGAGGCTGGTCTGTGAAGTGGGAAACCCTCCTCAGTTCACGCCTCCCGTAGTCCACTCCTTCCTTCTGTCTGCCCAGCAGCTCACACGATGGGGTAGATGGCATGCGTAGCAACTCCACAGTTGTTGTTCCAGTCTTTGGCCATCTTCATGTAACCTTCCATGCCCCAGTCTTCACCCCAGCTGGGAGAAGAGCACATCCTCCATTAAATAGAAAGACCACAACACAGCAACTTCGTTATAGTGACTCCCCTTAAGCACCAAACCAGAAACCACACTTAATAGAAAGATTCAGGAAAGACAAAAGCTCATCTCCCGGATACCAATAGTTGATTCACACAGGACTCTGGAAAACACTTCAGAGCTAGGACAGGATGTCTCCCATCTACAGATGGTGCAGAACTAGAAATGAGTCAGGATTTACAAATATTAACCCCTGCCCCAAACCATGACAGAAGCATAATGTTACTGCCACACACTAGAACTTCCATGTTCAACCTCTGTGGGGAGAGGACTGCTGGTACTAAAGCCAAAAACTCACTACAGTAATTCCCCTTTGAACTTTTAATATAAATATTTTCTGAAATGTATACCTGTTCTTGACCAGCCAGTAAGTGTTGCCATCTGATTCTGCTCCTTCAGAGCCATAGCCAACCACCAGAACAGCATGATTTGGGTGAAGGCTTCTACACTGTGGCTCATAGTAAATACCTAAATAATAAAACCAAAGCTGAGTGAGAGGCTTCAGTGGCCTCACAGTGACTATGTCACCAAGAGCAAGAGAAGCATTTCTGAAGGTCACTGGAATGATATACACACCAAGTAAGACTAAACAAGAGTCTTCAATCCCAGCACTAGGGAGGCGGAGGCAGGTGGATGGACGTGAGCTTAAGGCCAGCCTGGTCTACAAAGTGAGTTTGGGAAAGCCAGGGCTGTTACACAGAGAAACACTGTCTCAAAAAAAAAAAAAAAAAAAAGACCCTAAAAAAAAAAAAACAACAACAACCAAAACAACACAACAACAACAAAAAAACAGGAGTCTTCATGTTTATCAGGGTGAAGGCTGTAAGCTCTGGTAACTATACCAGAGATAAAATTTGCCATAAATCCTTTGGTAAAACATTTGCTTGGATGCACACAAGAAATCTTATTGACTTTACAGGTTAATCCGAGCAAAACCCACGGAAAACAAAAATTGATGCAATTGAAAGGTCTCTCATAAGAATTATTTACATAAATGAAATATCCTTATAAATCTTAAATATCAAACAACAGGAGAAAATTCAGATAAATTATACCAGATGGTGCATAAGTCTAACTTAAAAAACCATGAATGGACTTGGATTCATAGAGTTATATTTAAATAATGCAATGTAAAAAATTTTATGTAAAATTCTTCATATAGTATAAAAATCCATAAATGAAAACATTTACATTAAATATTATGTAACATGGAAATCATGAAACCGATTTGTCATGGTGGTGGTACAACTTTGATGCATGGATTATTAGAAAGGAAGACACTTACCACTATCATAGAACCGGAAGGAGACAGGGCTGGCATCGACTGCGACAGAAATGGGCCCCACGTTAGCCACCGCGTTCATGAGGGAGTCCTCACTTTCGGGGACTTGCACAAAATCTGTGACATTAGCAGCAGAATTTTCAGAATGATATGTGCAATTTCTACCCTGTTAAAGTTAAGGGGAAAGAAATTCATTAGTTGCCATCTCCTTCCTGGAGAACGTGAGCTAGAACTACAGAACCCAGTACATTACAGATGAGGGTCTCCAAGTCACTGCTCTTATAAAACACTCCAGGAAGTGAAATTCTACTGGCAGGTTTGGGGCTGAAAATCAGCTCACTTGTGTTCAGTGACACTCCATAGGTCTTCTGTCCATAACAAATATTCACAGTGCCATGATGTGTCCTTGTGGAGTGGCTTTCACACTTTTTCTATGTTTATAGCAACAAGAAGAGGTCCTTGGAAAGCATCCCATCAAATAACCATACAAAGGCTACTATCATGAAAGCTACGATGGTTTACAGGAAGATTCTACTACTGTAATGGGAATTTCTTTTTCTTTTTGAAATGCTTTGAGATTCTCTTTATTTGTCATGATGTTGACTATGACTTTGTAGCACATTGCCTTTGTTATTTTGAGCTATGTCCTCTGTATCCATAGCTCCTCCAGACATTTTTAGTATGAATCAATGTTGGATTTAATGAGATGATCATGTGGTTCCTGTCCTTGAGTCTATGTGGTAATTTATACTTATTAGTTTATATATATATATATATATATATATATATATATATATATATATATATATATATATATACCAACCCTGCATTTCTGAGAGGAAGCTGACTTGATTATAGTGTATGATCATCTGGGTGTATTGCAGAGCCTAGTTTGCTAGAATTGTGGTGAGAATATTTGCTCCAAGTTGGTTAGAGAGATTAGCCTATAATACTCTTTTTTTGGTTTAGTCTTTGTCTAGTTTTTTGGGGGGTAGTCATAGCATCATAAAATAATTTGCAAGTGTTCCTTCTTTTTTACTTTATGGAGTAATTTGAGGAGAATTGGTGTTAGTTCTCTGTGGAATGAATGATAAAATTCTGTGCTGAATCCCTCTGGCTCTGGGCTTCTTTATAGCTAAGAGATTTTAAATTACAGAATCAATGTCAGTTGTTGTGGGTTCATATAAATGATTTACTAAATCTTGATTTAACTTTGGCAGATCACATGAATCTAGATTTTCACCCATTTCTTTTATATTTTTCCAGTTTAGGGTAATATAACATTTTAGTATATAACCTCTGACCTGCTGAATTTCCCCAGTGTCTGCTGTAATCTCTTCTTTCCATCTTTAATTTTAATAATTTTTGTCTTCCTTCATTTTCTCTTTGTTAATTTGGTTGAAGAAGTTTCTTACAGACTTCAAAGGATTCATATGGCTTATGGCTAAGAATTACCTTGCTAACTTATATGTATAATGTGATTAGACTGAAGGAAACCAATTATACATGTATTATGAAGGTAAGGCATGGCTAATTTTAACTACAGCCTTTGGAATATATCTTTGCTACCAGTTTGAATCAATGCCAAAACTGATCATGATATTTAATCAGGATATTTAATCTATGGTTTTATTTATGTTAAAACATCTATTTTTAAGCAGACACATTTGTATATTCATCTACTGGCTAAGGCAGCAAAGATCCCCTCCTCTCCCTAAGTGTTTCCAGTGCTAACCCACTGTCTCAACTAGTGAGAACTTTCTGCATTTTACACCCAGATTGTTGCTTTATAAATAGACCAGATAAAATGTATACTCTAACAGAAAAGAAAAAAACCCTATATTTACAAAACCAACCAACCAACCAACAACCACAACAAAGAATTGTCAATTCTGTTAACATTTCCCAGGACCCAACTCTTCATTATATTTCAGCTACAGCAATAAGACAAGTAAATAAGACAAGATGAAGAGAAACAGATATACAAGGAAGAGGTACCCATAAACTACCCTTATTTGCAGATGTTGGGATCCCATACACACAAGACTGTGAAGACTCAACTAAAATCCCTATAGCTGATAATCATTCAGGACACAGAGTCAGAACACAACGATCAGCACCCACCCATATACCAATGACAGACACACTGAGAAGACGATGGACGAAACAATGCATTTCTAATAGTGTCAAAATGTTTTGGAATAAATCTAACCAAGTAAGTGAAAATTTGTATGATGAAAGCTTTAAGAGATGGAAGAACACATCAGAAGATAGACACAAGCTGCTCCCGTGCTCAGAAATAGGTAGCGTTGACACTGTGAAAATGGCCATTCTGCCAAAAGCAATCTACCGACTCCATGAAATCTCCATCAAAACTCCAATGCAATTTTACACAGAAATTGAAAAAAACATTTCTTAAAATTCCTATGGAAGCACACTCACATACTCACCCACACACTCATATACCAAAACAAACAGATAAAAATAAAACAGAACAGCCCCAACAATTCTGAGCAATTAAGGACACCCTTGGCACTATCATCATCCCTGACTGTAAATCTTACTACAGAGATGCAGTCATGGAAACAATGTGGTAGTGGTATCAAAACTGACATCTCCAACTGAGGACCACCTATAAGTTCACTTTCCTATTCTGAGAAGTCAACAATACCAGTTGGGAAAAAAAAAAAGACAGAATTCTTAAGAAATATCTCTGGTTAGACTGGAGAGTTGCACATAAAAGAATAAATTAGATCCTTATAGCTCTCCCATCACAAAACTCATCTCCAGATGGACCGAGGGCCTCAGCATTAAATCTGATCATTTGTTAAAGGAGAAAGTAAGGAATACATTTTAAGTTAGACACAGTAAAGGACTTTCTGAACAGGACCCCAGTAGCACAGGGTATTAAGACCAACAACTTAGAAAGGTGCAGAGGACCAAAAGGCAAGCAGATCAGGAAAACTTGTCGTTTCCAGAGGGACCTCATTAAGCAATGTCTCGTGAAACATGGAGTGACAGAGAAATTGGGCTAGGGACTTGAAAACTCACTGTGCAGGCAAGGACGGTGTGTGAGATGTCCCAGGAAAGTCGCCATTGGAGAAGCACCATAGGAACAGAAGTTGGTGCTCTGGAACCCAGGCCTCACACTGATAAGCCAGGCCTGCTCACCTGTGGAATGCAGTGAAGAGAGAGAGAGACAACAGCAAAAGTACGAGCCCAAGAAGAGATCAGTCATTGTTTCTAAGGCAGAAACTCAGAGAAGAACAAAAGGGAAGAAACGACTGCTTCTCATGAAAACGTGTCCCAGGGTCTGTTGATGCTCAGAGATATGACTGAGGACATCTGCTGAGGGCGTCTCCCAGAAACAATGAGAATATATGGACTCCACTCACAGGGCTTGCAGCCATGTAGTGTTGGAGAACTAAAGTAGTTGGGTTATGTATTAAATACCAGAAGGTTTCAAGATCAAGGTTTTGAGAATAATATTCATCAGCATGCGAGTATTCAAGAGAGGTCAAAATGGAATGAAGTCAACAGAGCATTTCATGAGTCTTCAAATCCTACAATTTATTAAACAGCACAACAGTAATTGACAACAAGCGTAGATGTAGTGACCGCAGGAATATCTCAGTTGGATCACTCAAACTCCAGTAAAAGAGTGGGCAAGGAAAGGAACCATGGCATGTTTAAATCTGTGTGCCAATGTTAGTCAGAATCCAATAATCTGCACTTGACAGAGTGTTCTCTGACATGAACTCTGGTCCCCCATATTTGACCACCTCCCCTTGGTGGGGAGGCCTGGTGGCACTCAAAGAAAGAATAAGCAGACTACCAAGATGAGACTTGATAGCTTATGACCATATACTGGGAGAGGAGGTCCCCCTGGGTCTTAGACCTAGGGGAGGGAAATAGGGTGAAAGTGGGAATGAGGGAGGAATGGGAGGATACAAGTGATGGGATAACAATTGAGTTGTATTGAGGGACACTTAGGCTGTTTCCATGTTCTGGCTATTATGAATAAGGCTGCTATGAACATGGTTGAGCAAATTTTCTTGCTGTGTGCTGGAGCATCTTCTGGGTATATTCCAAGGAGTGGAATAGCTGGGTCTTGAGGAAGCCCTATTCCCATTTTTCTGAGATAGTACCAGATAGATTTCCAAAGTGGTTGTACTAGTTTGCATTCCCACCAGCAATGAAGGAGTGTTCCTCTCTCCCCTCATCCTCGCCAGCATGTGGTGTCGCTTGAATTTTTGATCTTAGCCATCCTGAAGGGTGTAAGATGGAATCTCAGCGGGAGACCTGGTGGCACTCAGAGGAAGGACAGCAGGTTACCAAGAAGAGACTTGATACCCTATGAACATATACAGGGGGAGGTAATCCCCCTCAGGAACAGTCATAGGGGAGGGGAATAAGGGGAAAATGGGAGGGAGGGAAGAATGGGAGGATACAAGGGATGGGATAACCATTGAGATGTAACAAGAATAAATTAATAAAGGAGGAAAAAAAAGCATTATACTAAAAATAAAATAAAATAAAATAAAAACAAAAAAAAAACAATTGAGTTGTAATCTGAATAAATTAATTAAATAATATAAAAAGAAAAACCAACCCCCCCAAACGAATCTGCACTTGAAAGAGAGCATAAACACCAAGAATGTGATAAATATTTTGACTGCACAGACGGACTTCTTCAGCAAAGAATCTGCAGTGGAGAGAAACCACACAAATGTAGGAAGTGGAGAAAATGCCTCAGGAACTCATGTTCACAGGAAAGACTTCCTCCTGGAGTGAAACCATGGAAACATAAAGTAGTGACAAGTCTTTTAAGCATGAGTCACACCTTAAAACCCCTTACAGAGCCCATGCAGGAGAGAAACCTTACCAACGTAAGAATGGGACAAATTACCTACTTGACTTTCAAGTCTTAGGACACATCAGATAATTCAGTGGGGTGGCACCCTACAATCGCAAAGAAAGTTTGGTTTGAAGTTACACCTTAAAATCCATCAGAGACCCTGTACTGGAGAATTGCTGGCGTGTAAACACAATCGGTCAGTTTAAACTAGAGCAACTCCATCTTGTCCTGTCAGTAAATGGTTACAGATAATTTGCTGCGATTGTTGCTGCATCAGGACTGATGAGCCTGAGACAGGAACCAGAGAAGCTAGGTAGTTACAGACTGGCCATTAACCATCTAGGGACCCCAAGCACCTGGACACACACCTGATGCCAAGGTTCCCTCTCTTGATTGCCTTTAGAAACTAGTTCATGACAGAGTTCCGGTTTGGGGCACAATTCTGCCATTGTGACCACAGCTTCCCATTTACACCCTTAGCCAAGATTGCTCTCTTTGTTCTGTAACCATTTAAAACCACAGCCCTCACCACTCAAGCAAGATCCTCCCTCGAAATCCTTGCAGTCTCAGGAGCTATTCTTTTTCTTTTAAAAAATTTTTTTTTAATTTGTTCACTTTACATGCCAATTGTAACCCCCTCCCTGGTTGCCTCCCGATCCCATCCTTCCTCCCTCATACCTTCTCCTTCCCTCCTCTAGTCCTCAGAAAGGGGAGCCCCCCTCACCTAATAATATCTGATCTCAGCCTATCAAGTCTCATCTGGGCTGCCTGTATTCTCTTCCTCAGTGGCCTGGCAAGGCTGCCCCACCAGGGGGAGTGATCAATGTGTGGGGGCCAGAGTCCATGACAGAAGTAGTCTCTACTCCCCATATTATGGGGCCCACAAAGGAGACTGTGCTGTCTATCAACTACATCTGAGCAGAGGGTCTAGGTCCACACCATGCATGGTCTTTGGTTGGTGCACCAGTCTCTGCAGCACGCCCCCTCCTCTGCCCAGATCTGTTGGCTCCATTGGTCTCCCTATGGAGCTCCTGACCTTTCCAGGAGCCTCTGTTCCCCAGCTCTTCCATAACACTTCCTGTGCTCCACCCAGGAGTTTGTCAGTGTGTCTCAGCATCTACTTGGATCCCCTGTTGGGTGGAGTCTTTCAGAGGATCTATGATAGGCTTCCTCCTTGTTCCCTCTCTTCAATTGCTTTTCATGTCTATTCTATTTGCCCTTCTGAATGAGAATTAGGCATTCTTTGTAAGGTTCTCTTGGTTATTTCTTTTACTTGTAACAAACCTTGGCTGAAGTGCTCAACAGCACTGGCCTAGGGTTCATGTTTCATTGTCCATAGGTAGGATTCTGGACTGAGCACCACCACAGCAGCTTACAAATCCATTTTCTATTAGCAAGGCATTGTTAGCATCACATCTCATGCATTATTCATGACCCAGAAGAAATGAATTGCTGTAATACAAATGCTGTTGATCTTTCCTTTGGGGTATGGAGAGGAAAGCCCTTAGATGTGAGGTAGATGTTCTGGGAGTCACTCATTTCTGCAAAAGATAGGCAGGCTATCCTGAGCATTTGCAAATACATTTTATGAGCCTGGCATGGGTATGCTTGCCTTGGGTCCTGGCTCTTGGAAGGCAAAGGCTGCCACAGATAGGGGAGTTTGTTCTATGAGCATATACAGGGGGAGGAGGTCCCCCTCAGTCATAGACATAGGGGAGGGGAGTAGGGGGGAAGCGGGAGGCAGGGAGGAATGGGAGGATACAAGGGATGGGCTAACAATTGAGATGTAATATGAATAAATTAAAAAAAAAAAGACTTTGGGTCTGCAATGTGAATTTTCAGCAAGGGATTCTAGGGCCCAAAGATCATGCAAGAAACCCTATAAAAAGAGTGGCTCTTGTGCAGAGTTTATATTAGGGGCAACTGCATGCAAGGATACTATACAGTCATGAGACTGTTTATAGAGAATAAAGAGTTCTGTTAATAGGCCACCAGGGGGAACAAAGACAAGGAAATAAAGGTAGAAAATATATGGAAACAACAACAAAGCCCATACCTCTTATCTGCATATTAGCCCAAGGGGCATGTCCCACGAAAGCCTTCACTTACCAGGAAACTGAGACAGAGGGGAGGACATTCTAGTGGGACTCTAGATGAGAGAATCATGGGAGAATGGCAAAGTAGAAGGATCCAGAGGGTCCTAGAAGCCTACAAGTAGAACATTATGATAGGCAGATTTGGGCCCAGGGGTCCCACTCAAACTAAGGCACCAGCCAAGGACAATACAGGCGGTAAACCTTAAACCCCTACCCAGATCTAGCCAATGGACAGAACATTCTCCACAGTAGAGTGGAGAGTAGGATATTACTTTCTCACATACTCTGGTGCCTCACCTTTGACCATGTCCCCTGCAGGGGGAGACCTGGTGGCACTCAGAGGAAGGACAGCAGGTTACCAAGAAGAGACTTGATACCCTATGAACATATACAGGGGGAGGTAATCCCCCTCAGGAACAGTCATAGGGGAGGGGGATAAGGGGAAAATGGGAGGGAGGGAAGAATGGGAGGATACATGGGATGGGATAACCATTGAGATGTAACAAGAATAAATTAATAAAGGAGAAAAAAAAAAGAAATAGCACATTCCCAGACCTGTGGGGTGAAAACGGCTGTTATATAGGTGATTCTTCTTTGTCATTGTGTGCTAAGGGTCAGAGAGCTCCTAGACACAGGGTATGTTTCTTTCTGCTAAGTTCATTGCCAGCCATGACTGCATAGTAAGATGCTGTCTCAGAACCAAATAAAAGAAAAATGTATTTTAGAAGTTGGTGAAAAAATTTGCCAAATCCATGGAATTATTCTGTCTTTAAAAAGTCGAATGGATGGATGGATGGAAGCCTTCACTACTTTTTACATGGAAAGAAAGAGCACAGATGTCATAGGAAAGTCAAAACTAATCCAGGAAAATGTGTAGTTGTTTCCAGTGAGCCCCCTCAAGACTCACCCTTTTGCCTTGTGCCTTGGAAATGATCATGACCTTCAGATTTCCATATCATAGTAAAGTTGTCCTTCTATGCTTGTAATCTACATTTTTAGTAATGCCACATGTATCTTTTTAAAAGTTTTAAGGCTGTATAAGTGAATGTTATCTTAACTAAAACATGTTTTAAAATAATTTTACATAGAAACTGAATGAATAAATGTGATCTGGCCTTGATAAAAGGATCAATAATGGACACACATAGGACTTCAGGAAACTAAAACTCTTCACCACAGCAACGGAAACCATCACTCAAAAAACAGGCAGCATGCAGAATGGGAGTTTTTTTTTTTTTAAAAAAAAAACCATTATACATTTGACAGATGATTAATGTCCAGAATACAAAAAGATTGGAAAAAAAAACAATCACCATGAAAACAGACACTCAATTAAATTTGTGGGTATTAGATCTAATCACTGTTCTCAAAAGAAGGAATAAGATAGCCACAAAATACTTTTTCAAAATGTCCACCATCCTTAGTCATCAAAGTAAATACAAATTGAATATTGCTTTGAAATTTCATCTATTCTGACCAGAATAGATAAGATAATATAACAAATGACTAAAATAGGCTGAGATGAATGTGAATAAAAGGGAGTGCTTATTCACTGTTAGTGGGAGTGCGAATTAGTGGATCCAGTATGGAAATCAGTGCAGTTTCTTCAAAAAGCCAGAGATGGATCTAAGTTATGATTAAGCCACAGCATTTAACCATGGGGGGGGTGTCTATGTTCTAGGACTACAGTACTTGCTCATCCATGTTCATTGATACTTTATCCATAATGGCCAGAAGATAAAAACTGTCCATCAGCCAGTAAATGGATAATCAAGATTGGCACATATACACAATGGAATATATTCAGCTATAAAGAAAAATGAAATTATAAGGTTCATAGGTTAGTGGGTGGAATTGGAAATAATTCTGAGTGAGGTAGCTCATACCCAGAAAGACAAGTATATCAGGTTTTCTCTCATATGTGGACGCTAGCTCAGGCTTAGATACCATTGTACCAGTTGTGTGTAGGGGTGTTCTAAAGACTGGGAAAGAGATAGTGAACATTTGCAACAAAAAAGCATGTTTTTAAACATGACAGGGACATTGCACACATGAAATCACAGAGTTAAGACTGTAAACACATGGTCGTCACAAAATCCACCCTGCTAAAATACCAGCAGGGATAGGGGGAGGATCATGAAGGCCCACCCCCAGCTGAAAAGCTATTGGCAACTGATGCTAGCTGTGCTAGGAGCAGAGTAGGATTTCTTTAGGTATGTGACTGCTGAGAGTTTACTTACGCTCCAGTAATGGGCTTATACCATTTATACACATGCAGTGTTGTGTGGGCTTAGTGGGTTTATGGAAAAAAGAGCACAGGGAGTTGGGAAGTGGAAGTGTTTGGGGGTGACAGAGGAGGAGTTGGAGGCAATGGAATGGTGTAGATTTGATCAAAACACATAAGTATTTGTGCAGTTCTCTAACAGTTTAAAAAAATCAATAACAAAAAAATCAATGACAATATGTGTTTGAGGAGAAAATATTGTCTCTGGAATTGTTCGGCTTCCTACAGCTTGAGCTGACATGGCAGCAGCACAGGATTTCTACTTACTTGTCCTCTGTATGGATAGGATTCCTCAGTTGCCAGGCCGCCATTGTCCTTCACGTACTGGAAAGCATCCTGCATGAAGCCACCACTGCAGCCATGGGTAACATTCAACCCCATGCAGTCCAGCAAGTTCTGCTCACTCAGGGGGATCAGTCTCCCCGTTTTCCTGGACATTTGTCCTTCTAGGGCTCCAGTTGCACTAAAAGCCCAACTAGAGGCACAATGACCCTAAAGAATAAAGAAAAAGTCATTCACAAGTTTAATTACAGTCATTTGTGGATGATTCACACATCATAATAATTTTTATAGAACAGTGAACTGTATGCTGCTCCACACTCAGAAAAAGCAAAGACGATGCTTGTTTTGTAGCTTCCTGTGAGTGGTGAAAGTTGGAAATGTCACACTGCCATACCTGATTCTTGACGAGAGTCACATAGCCTTGCTCTCTCCAGTCCACGTATTTGGGGGCATAAAGGAACAGAGGGTCCTGGATTACATCTGCTTTCTTAATCCTCCGCATTTGAAAGCCAGTCATCATTTCCTTGAATTCTGCATCAGACTTCGAAAAAGTCACCAAATCATTGAGGATATTTATAAAGAACTAAAGAGAAGAAACACTAAGCTGTGTAATTTACGTCACACTCACCAAGTCACCAAACGCATTGATTGCCATGGTGAAGTCATGCTTCCCCTCAAGGTACTCCCAATTGTGCATATCAATCATTTGAAAATTCTTCTCCCACACTGCTCTCCTTAGAATTTCTTCATTCTGGAAAATAACACACGTTGTGATCTTTCCTTCTATCTCAAGTCCAACCCAAGTCCACTCAATGGATCTGCTGATGAAGAGGAATCATGGCAAAAAAAAAAATGGTTGTACTCTTCTAGAAACCATTGTCTACACCCAGCAACAATAGAGATTTTTGTCACACAGTACATTTGATGCACGTCTTCAGGTTAAGCCTTGAATGGAGCTGAAATTCGGAACCCATGGTGTGGCCATAACACACACCTCCACACATGCATGACACCAGGGCTATTGTCTATGGGAATTTCCATGCTACCAACCATGTTGAATGTTTTCCCATGTTTTATCTTCCATTCGTGCCATGCAACATCCAAACTAGGATCTAATGTTGAGGCAGTTAAGTCAGCTTCCAAGCAGAGGATGGCTAGAAAAAGACCAGCAATCATGTCTCCCTACACCTAGAGAAGAAGACATGAGAGTCCAATTACGTCAGTGCCTCAGAAAAGCCTGGTTATTCCTACCTAGAAATTAAGACCACAGTGGTGCAATGACATTATTTAAACTGTCCACCTAAACAACACAGTATGGAAAAGGCTAAAGATCAGGTTGACTTAAAGCAGACACATAGAGGAGTTTGGTTCATCCACTAGAATAAAGAGCAATCTGCGAGGCTTCAGGAACTGGACTGTGTGCCTGAGTACTTAGATCATCACAGGGTATAGATAGACTGTGTGGTTCAGAAGCTTTAAAAAGCCTTCAGATATAGTTGGCCCAAGTTTTGTGCCATTGGTACTGTGGTCACATAGGTATAAAATTCACTAGTACAGAATATCATCTCAAGTAGGGAGTAATACAACACCAAGAGATGGGGGCCGTACAGTATCTTTCACTTGGCCAGAATGCACCAGGAAATGTCTTGGCTCGTTCCTTCAGAAATCTTTCTGATGCATTCTCTGTAGGCAATCAGAGAAAGACACATGCATTACTTCTTAATTCCTCTGCTTTGGAATGTGACTGAAAAACCCAGCTCACAGCCTCAGTGTGGTCCAGTGGTTGAGACCTGGATGCCAGAGCCACAGTGAAGAGGTGGACATAAGAGCCCACCATCCCAGAAGACTAGGATCGGTTTCAAAGTCATGTATATGCAAGCAACATATACTTATGCAATATATGTAACATAATAATAAACAGGAAGAGTCTATGAATTTGAACAGAAGGGGACGCTGGGGAGGGGTTGGAGAGAAAGGACATTAAAGGGGAAAAGGGAAGCGTGGAAATTATATAATTATATCTTAGTATAATTTTTTAAATGAGGAAAAAGTGTGTAAAAATCCAAGCTTTAGAAAAATACAAAACAAAAAAGTAAGTAGGTGAAAGGGACATGCTAATAAAGACACAAAAGTGAAGTTGTGCTAAGTGAAAAGAATGAAAGTGAAAAGAGAATGAGTAATATAAGAACGGATTTTGTATGAGAAAAGACTTTTACTAAGAAACTTCTAATGTGAGAGGAATACCGAAAAGCTTAAAGACAGGTTGGAAAAGGTTTGAGTGAATGTGTCAGGTGTGTGTCAGATGAGGCCTAAGGATGATAAATGGCTGATGATTAAAGGCATTTTCTAAGGTCAAAATTCAATGCATTGATACCAAGCTTCTATTTAAATAAATGCAATTCTTTTAAGATACTGCTTTGCTTATGATGACATTTACAACATTTGACCTAATTTTTAAAGTATGGACAATCAACATAATTACTTGTGATTTTGCCAATTTGGTTAGGTTTTTAACCATTTGAGTAAATTGTCTTAGCAAAATCAAGATTTATTTAATTTTTTTTTTGTCTAAATATAACATACAATTTCAATATTGGCAAAGCTGCCGTGCATAGGCAACTCCAAAGCTTAGGGGCCTCCACCCACAGTGACATGGTGGTCAGAAAGAACACTCAGTACTTTGGCCCTTAGAATCTTTGTTATCCAAGGCTCAAGAGAAGCTGGGCCCTGTCCTCTTCACTGAGGCTGTAGGGTTCCAGACATTCTACTGGAACCATGGTACATCCTGTAGGGAACAGAGCCAATGGAGATTGACACATTCCCTGTGCTCCCAAAGGAAGCCACGTGGTCAGCAGGACCCTGACCCAGCCACTAAGATGGCACAGCAGAGGAGAAAGCCTAAAGGATTCAGGCAATTTCTTCTAAGTCACTAGGAGTAAGCCCCAAGTAGTCTCAGGTAGGTGTGTGTGTGTGTGTGTGTGTGTGTGTGTGTGTGTGTAACACTAATCTGTGACCACTGAAGAGCAAAGTGTAACTGGAAAAATAAGATAATTCTATCAGCTTTGGAAAATTCAAACAGCAAAAATTTAATAATCCTTATTTAGTATTAAATACTCTTTTCCAGGAGACACACAAAATGAGAAATGGGGAACATCTACTAAAACAATAAGTCAGCTGATTATTCTTGCACTCTCTTCAGAAGGGACCCTCGCCCACCAGGAGAGGCCTTTCTTGAGCACTGACTGCCTCCTTAAATCACTAGTCACAGTTGTCTCTTTCAGTATTCAACAACTTGCCCCCAGCAATATCATATTCTCCGTTAGATCTATTTTAATTTTTCTTTGGTCTTTGTTCAATGTGGGAGCACTGTGAACTTTTGTAACCAGAATAGATTGATGTCTCTTGTGTTTCAGAAGTTTAAATTTTGAGGTAAGCACTTAAGGCATACTTAAGAGTTGGACCAATAGTACTCAGGTCATCAAAACGAAACTTTTTCTTACATGATACTTGATTCCAAGGACACACAAAGTGGGCTTCAGGAGTTTGGGAACACATAACACATCCTTCAGACTAACATAGACAGGAGGTACACTGTGTATCTGGAGTAAAAAACTTCATGGTACATCCTCCCCAAAGAATCAGGAAAGCACAGCAGGCACTAGTCCCTCTGTCCTGCCTTTAAACTGCACAGCCACTTAAAAAATATGGAAGGAAGTCACATGACCAAGAAACTGGAAGCCAGAACCGCAAGTGTAAGTGAGGCACAAAGACTGATCAGTCAAGACCAGGCTCTCAACACTTCAGGTAGTGCCAGGCCAGGGACATTAGCACAGGCAAGAACATGGTGCCTATTGACACAGGGAGTGAAGGACACAGCACTTGTGAACACGGGACACCCTGAATGTCCCTGTGGCCAGGCCCAGACTTTCCTTACTGGGAACTAGCATAGATTTGAGACCTTGGGGGCTCTTAGCTTTCTCTTCCCAACCTCCTGTGCTCCCCTACACTGGGGCTGCAGAAGTTGAAGAGATGTTGCCATCCGTTTTCCCCAAGGGAATCTGTCCAGGGCTGTCCTCTAGTGCGGCTTCCCCGTCTACCTTCACCAGCCTAGTGGGCTCACCTGGGATGCCTACGGCTGCTGCTCTTCAGCCTTGAGTTTCAGAGATCCTTGGTTTCCACAGATCTGTCTTAGCTGTCTCTGCCTTAGATTTTTTTACCATCCGAATCTTTGCCTGGAAAACTCCTCCCCGTGTGCGTTCTTGCTTGTGACTGGATGTGTCAGTGAGTGAACTGGCCCCATAGGCCTTAGACTCCAGGGACGTATTCACAACTGATCCCATCTTGTCCTGGAGCAGGACGATTTGTAGGCTGTTACAGTTAGGCAAGGTGACAAATTATCCTTGAGACCTTGGATCCTGACATGGTATTTGGAGGGTTTAGCAAGAAAAAAAAAAGGGTCCAGACAATTCTCGCCCAACACTGATTTTACTTTAGAGAAGGTGGTTTTGGTTAAAATATTCTAGAGTGGGCTGAGTCGCTATACTCTAGTGTAGTGTTTCTTGTTTAAGCTAAGGTTGGACCCTGTGTATACAGATTCTGGGCACATTGACTTCACTGTTGGGTAGGACACAGATGCCATAAGAGTCTCCAATCAGAGTTAACAAGGTAGAGTTCAACTCTAAGGGAAGAGGACCCGGTGGGGTACCAGGTCACCTGATGCTGCCTGACATTTGAAATGGCTCTGGGCTGTCTCCTCCCTCAGGACTTCTTTTTTCCTCCCTTGTCTTTAGCAAGTAAGTCACAAAAAGAAGTTAAAAAGCATAGGCAATAAATGAAGAAAGGTGACTGAGACCTTTGGAAAATGGCTTCCATTTCTCTGCATTTTAATTTTTTCTTTTCTCAATATTCATTCTGAGATTTAGATCTAGAAACACCACGAGCCTTAATACCAGGATTTAAGACAGAGAAAACTGAAGAGGTTTTAAATAGATAAAAATAGCAGTGTATAAAAAATGTGCATGCAAATCTCAGTTCCTACAGTTCAGCAAGTAAGGAACACAGCCCTTATTGCAGTAAAATTCATAATTTTCCTAATTATATAAATACATATTCATTACAGAAATTGTTCATTATAGAAATTAATTCATCATGTGGTTTCAGGTGGATTTTAATATTTTGACTTCCTTGATAAGTGTGGAGTCTTTAAGCATTTGCTTTTATATACTAATTTCTGTCTGACTTTAAACTGATCCCCCCATCAAGAGGCAAAATCTGAGTTATGACTCTCTATGTTGTAAAATATTTGTAACACAAAACCTTGCACATAAGCCAGGGATGGTGCTCAGCTCCAAGACATCGGGACAGTCACCCTGATGTGTGAACACCACCACTGTAGATCTCAAGGACATTAATTAATGTCCTCATCAGCCAGTAATTCCCCCGCTCCATTCTTCCAAGCCTGCTAGCCGCCATTTCACGTTCGGTTTGCATGAAAACTCACTTCTTTCTGCGGGCTTAGTATTTGTTTCCTACCACAGCCGTGTTGAAATGTAATCTCCTTTATAACAGCATGAAAACACAGAAGCATTGCGCGATCAAGTGGGCCCCAAAGCATGTGTCACTGCTCACCTGCTGCCTAAGGTTGTTACTGTCCAATTCCATGGCAACAGCATGTTCTGCGTGTTGTTTTCTAACATGCGTTTTCTTCCTCTGTGTCTCATCAAGATAGATTTGGTACTTATCTCTCCCACACTCCCCAATGCCCACAAAATCTAAACTTATACCAAGAAACTTACACACATACACACACACACACATGCACACACACATGCATGTGCACACACACATGCATGCACACACATGTACATGCATGCACACAAGCACATACACGTGCATGCACACACATGCAATACACGCACACACCCATGTACACACATGCACACACATGCACACACACAGCACACACACAGAAACAGTTAAAAAAAATACCCCTAGGTCAGAGAGTGACACATTACTTGTTTGTAAGTTGCTGAAACTACTTTACAAAATTGGATAAATAGTGCTCAGACCACCTCAACTCAGACCTCCAAGTCATGTGCTAATTCTGACTTTCCACTTCTCTGTAGCACACTATTTGAGCCTGACAAACCCGTTTAGCATGAGCTTACCGTCCTCCATACATGATGATTTTTCTCCACGGTGACTGGGGTAATCTCTGCTCACCTGGCACATCTGTAGCAAGATTATGAAGGACACAGCCACATTCTTCCCAAGAAGACTTATTTTAATATTTAGAAGTATGATTATTTACCAGTAATAGAGTGAAAAGAAGCTGTTTTCAGTGTTCTCCAATTGCTGTGGTGCTGCTCCTTCAGATTTAGTGGCTTAAATAAGTCAGTATTCCAAGGAGTTCCCAGAGAATCTTCATATTTTATTATTTAGAAGAAAAAAATTCTTCTTTAAAGAATAAATGTACTAACTTTAGCATAGCTTACAAGGAACTGCTTCCTACATGAATATATAAGCCATGAAAATATAACTTAAGGTTTAGGTCTCCCACTTACATTACAGACCCTCATGGGATCACATGTGGACACTGTCCAAAGGAAGGATTTATTTTACATTGAAAATGTGTTTATACCGTGAGAGTTTACACATATGGAGTTTCAACCTGCTCCTTGGCTATAACATTCCCTATCCATGTCAATGTGCCTCTGAGCACAAACTCTCCCTCAGGTCCTGGCTTATCAGCAACAGTCTCTCTACCTATTTCCAAGGTCCTTAATAAAGTTTTCTCAACTGTGTTATAATGAGAATCACGGAATAACTTTCCCTTAAACAGGTCACCAATATTTCCAATTCTTTATTTTTCCAGTGTTACAATAGACACCCTCATCAAATGTAGAAGTTGTTAATGACAAGCTTTCGGGTTTCATGCCAATTGATTCCAGATATCAAGGACTAACTAGATTGTGGTGCCCTCATAATCCAAGATTTAAATTTGCCAAGCTAGTAATAGAGACCAGATGTAGGGATGAGTAGGAAGGCACGGAAAATCCAGCTTCTACTTCTGAAGCAGCAGCTATCGTGATATTTTTGTGATTTTTTAAAAAACTGATGTATGTAAGAAAAATGCATATCCTGCTTAATAGACATCAAAACAGACAAAATTTTATTTTACACAACCTTAACTTAGTAAAGAATTAAGTTTAATGGCACCACTTAAGAGAAGGATGCATAAGGGATTATTAAAAGAAACTACGGTGACACAAGGGCAATTGTATCCATGAGAAGCCCAACCCAACACTAGTGCTGACTCATGAAAGCTGCATTCTTGGATAGTCCTGCAATATGTAGGATATAAATAAAAACTGTATGGTACAGGAAGTTCCTGAAACTTACAGGATTCCCAAGGCCCTGCTCAAGATCAGAGAACCTGTAAGATTAGAGACTCTATAGCTGTCAGATGTTTCAAGGCTCCCCAGGTTATATGATGCCATGGAGCCTGCACATTAAAAATGTGTCTCAGGAGACAGAAGAAGAGGAGGGAAAGGAGAAGAGGAGGAGGAAGATGAAGAGAAGGAAGAGGAAGAGGAAGAGGAGGAAGATGAGGAGGATGGGGAGGAAGAAGACAACAACTGAAAAGACAACCTTGATCTGAGTGTAGGTATCAGCAGAAATCTCATCTTGCTTCCAAACAGGGAATGGCCCCACACTATCAACATAGAGACTGCGTGCTAAGTAGGGTGTCAGTGTTTGCAGAAAGTTTGACTATGTTTCTGATTCCTGTGATGTCCTTCAAGAACCATACATGGGATCCCATCAGCCATGTCCTCTTTCCATTCTGCCTCCATGTGATTCAAGAAAAAAAAAACCCAAACAATAAAGGGTAGAAAGGAATAAAAACATTTTGGAATCACTATGATGAAGGAGGAGCACGGACTTGCTCTGATTCATATTCACTTAAAATCTCTGTTTCTCAAAACATCTTTGTAATTATTTACCTAAAATAAGTGCATTCTTTCTTTATGGAACACTTACCTTTTTCCTTCTGTTAACCTCATGCATATTTTCTGTTGTTTGCCAGTTTCCCTAATCATTTTTAAAGTCAGGGTTTGATACTTTCACTTAATACTGCTCCCTCCCCAAGCCTGCTCCTCTGGTGTTCCTACTTGCTCTCAAATTCATGACTGCTTTTTATTTAATGATTGTCATAAGTCCAAAGTTTTACTTATGTTCGTATTTTGGGAGTCAAGCAAGGAAAACGAAAATAGCCTATATTGTTTGGGTTGTCTCTTGGACTCCCCTGACCAACAGCTAGAACAGAGGTTAGCCGTGTCTGACATTGAGGTTCTTGATAGTCTACAAGTCTTGAGGGATAACTATCATCAAAAGGGCTAACTTCATTTAATCCCCTCCTCCCTCGCTCTGTGTGTGTGTGTGTGTGTGTGTGTGTGTGTGTGTGTGTGTGTGTGTGTGTGTTGTAATCCCTTCTGCCTCACTTGACTTCCTTGCCCCTTTCCTCACTTTAAATTCCGTTTTCTTTCTCCTCACTTTCCTCTCTGGGGTCCCTTCTCTGACTGTCCTGATGGTCCATTTTACTCTCCAAACTTACATCCAAAGAGTCAGATCTGTATGCACAAAGAGGAGAGGACATGTGACATTACTGTTAGGTCCTGCTGCAGGGCGTGGCTGGCATGGCCTACCCTCTACCTAGGGGCGGGGCTTCCCCTCTCCCAGAGACTCACTCTATAAACCAGACATTTTTGTTCCACAGCCCCCTTTCCCCCTCTTCTCTTTAGCCCGCCCCGCTCTTGCCCTTTTCCTACTTCCCTGCCCTTTCTCCTTCCATCCCTCCCATCACCAGAGCGCACTCCCCCTTCCCCTGCCCCTCTCATGCTGGTTCCAATAAACCTGCCCCTTTTATACTTTTAATCTGGCTTCAATTGGCTTGTTTCATCGGTAGAGATAACCCATTCATTACCTTACTTTGCATTATTAGATTTATATTTTTTTCCCTCGACATACTTGCTAATTTCATGATTTTATTTTATTTTTTTTTACAACATAACAGAAATCCAATGTTTATGTGGAACACATTTTCACTGTCCATTGATCAGTTGAAGGGCATTTGGTTGCTTCTATTTCCTAGCTATTGTGACTAGAGTGACAGTGAACATGACTGAGAAAGTAAATGTGGAGTAGGATGTTGACTCCTTTAGGCATATGCCAAGGAATGGCATTTTGGATGATATGGTAAATCTATCTACTTTTCATTTTTTTGAGAATTCTCCACCCTGATTTTTTTCTTTTTTTTTATTAATTTATTCATATTACATCTCAGTTGTTAGCCCATCCCATGTATCCTCCCATTCCTCCCTTCCTCCCACTTCCCCCCTACTCCCCTCCCCTCCCCTAAGTCTGTATCTGAGGGGGACCTCCTCCCCCTGAATATGCTCATACGGTATCAAGTCTCTCCTTGGTGACCTATTATCTTTCCTCTGAGTGCCACCAGGCATCTCCATCCAAGGGACATGTTCAAATATACCACCCTGATTTTTATAGTGGCTGTACTGTTTGCACTCCCAGCAATAATGAATGAGGGTTCCCCTTTCACAGACTCTTCACCAGTATTCATTGTCAGTTGTTTTCCTTACCTTATCTGTTCTGACTGGGCAAAGATGAAATCTCAAGGTAGTTTTAATTTACATTTATCAAATTGCTAAAGTTATTGAGTAATATTTAAATGGTATTTCTTAGCCCCTTTAACATTTGCCTTTTGAGAACTATGCTCAAATTTGTAACCCAATTTCCTGTGGAGTCATTTGTCTTCCTGACTCTTTGTTTTTGAGGTTTTGTGTGTGTGTGTGTGTATATTCAGACGTTTGGCTGGCAAAGCTTCTCTCCTACTCCATGGACTTCCTCTCATTTGATCTATTGTTATCTTTGCTATACAGAACGATTTTAGTTTTCTGAAGTCTTAACTCTTGAGTGAATGAAGTCCTACTCAGAAAGTCCTTTTTTACATCCATATCAATTCCCCAAATATTTAAATGCCTACAAGTTTCTCACTGGCAAGAACATCATAAAAGCACTGAAGGAGTTTGGTTTGTCACCAATAAAGGACCTCCCAAGTTTTTACTGTGGGGCCCCAGAGAGACTAGGCATCTCTTTCTTCATATTTTCTGCTGGAATGTGATTATGAAACACATGCTTTCTCCTGAGTTTCATAACAAATATCCATCGGAAGTTTCATGACGAGTGTCCATGAGTTTGTTCTGCCAGGTGTGTCCCACATGGGCTACATTCAAAGGTCTTTTTTTTTCCTGTTTCCTGTTCATACGTAGATCCTCAATGGCTTTCTTTAGCTGTAGTATTGTTTAACTCCTTTATTGTCTGTCAAGCACCAAATGCACTGTGATTCCCTGGGCAAACACTAATTTGGTGATTATTTGAATATTGTTGACAAAGGGCATCAAATCACAGACCCATCATTTGGTTGACTGGACAGAGTTGTAGCAGTCACTCAGTGTTGTTTCCTCAAAGAGATAACTGTTCCTACTTCATTGGGGGGGGGCATTCAGCTCCTTAGTGGAAGTCACAATTTCTAATCACAGCCCAACTAGTTTCTCTGAGGAAGATGTCTGAAAAGAGTGATGCTGTAGAGTGAGCATCTGTGTGAGGTATACAGGTTGATGAGGAGCCACCAAAATCCCACAGCAGCTGGCAGTGAAGGAGAACAAAGATAACGAAGAGGGCACACACAGGAGTGAGGACAAATGATCTTCTATGGCTCAGGCTGACACGCCAGTATACTGGTCCTGAAATAAGAACAACTGTTCAGGAAACAGGAAGGAGTAAAGGTGGAATATAAACAACAAACCCAGAAGGAATGCAAAACAGGGACCTGTAGCCTAAATATCACATCCTATTTAGATGTAGGATCAGCAATAATAAAGTTGGGCTTGATTTAAAGAAAAAACTGCCCCTGGCCTTCTAGCAAAGTATTGCCATGACAATGAAATAAAATATTCCTTGCCACATCAGTTTGGTAATGGTAACCAATGCAGCACTCTTCCACTGGATTTAGTATAGACCCCCAAAAGAACACCCCGACATTTACCCAACCTTTGACTGGGTACTTTGCTGTATAATGAAATTTCCTTTCCATTCATACTTGGGACTCTTCTATGAATTCTTTTAGAAGTTGTCTCAAGGACCTGGACCCACTGAGCAGGTGGATGTCTCTATTTGCCCTGTGGCTTTCTGAATCTTCCTCATCCTCGCTTCCCCCAATAGTGCTGAGGAGCCAGAAACAGTAGTCCATAGAGAGCTGGCGATGCAACCCTAAGTGTGATTCTATCTTTTCTAAGGCTGGAGTCACTTTCCTGTGACACTATAAGAGCAGATAGACCTGTTAAATTCCATCAAGTCGCTCGCTCCTTGACAACTCCCAATAATAAAAATATGGGGTCACTGAGCAGGATATTGTAGCATAATCACCCATCTTTTTGTTCATACAACACGACATCCATAAATGACGGGTGCACAGTAAATATACTCATGCCTCATTTCTGTGGCTTCCTATATGGGACAAACACTCAGTGGGAAAGTGTGTAACCAAGAATATAAGATTACTCTACCAGTTTGAGTCAATTCAAAGGTCAACTTCAGCTACATGCCCACATGCACCAGGCAAAGCCCTCTGTAAGCACGCCCCACATCCCCACATATCTGATTAGATTTGTCTCTTCTGGCATATCTGTGTACCCTGGATCTTAGTCTTTTTGATTTTGCTTTGTTTCCTGCATGCCTTTTCAGCTTGTGCTGGCCTTTATGGCTCAGAAGCTTACAGCTACGCTTTATCACACTATACTTGCCCATACGCAGCAGGAGACAGGACCTCTCCTCCACAATAAAACCTCTCTAGACTTTCTTTGCTAGAGAATCCAAAGAGGGGCCGGCCTAGCATTCTCTTTGTTCTACTCAGCTCCAGAATATGAAAGGTGCGTCACATGACCAAGGCACTGGAGTCAAGGCACAACAGTGTAGGCGAGGCACAAGGCTGCTCATTCCCAGGATTCCAGGCTCTGTACTCTTGAGGTAGAGCCAGGGGGTTAAAGCATGGGTAAGGCTCCTTGCATAAGCCAGTTGAGACCAGAGCACGCCATCGAGTAGTAATAGCCAAAGAGGACGCGCCTGTTAGCTCAGGGAGTGTGGGACAGGCAGGCAGGTGAGGTATGTGATATGGAGAGTCCCTGAAAGTCCCTGTTCCTGGCCCAGATTCACTGGAATTCGACACAGGGTTGGTAGCTTGACAGACCTAGTTATCCCTCAGCGCTTTCCAGCAGCGTTCTCCTGTTTTGTCAGTGACACAGAGGTTGAAAATACGTTGTCCGCTCTGGGGGATCGATCTGCCTGTTTTTTACCGGAAGTCTATCCCAGGGCCTTCCTCCAGTATAAATTCCCAGTCTTCTTGACCTGCCTGGTGCCCTCCCCTGGAATGTCTGTTGCTCCACAGGTGCACTCCGATTCAGAGGCCCTGGGATCTGAGTTAGCGGCATCTCTCTCACACTTTAAAGCCCAAATCTTTAGCTAGGAAGCTCCGCCCCTTAATCCCTTTATGCTTGTGATTGGCTGTGTCAGTGAGGCGCCTAGACTTGCAGGCTTTGGGACTCTAGCACTCTGAAATCTGAATGCATTCATGCCTAAGAATGAGAATGTTGGGTTCCACAGACACACTGAGGCTGTTAGCAGGGCGTCTCTTCAGTGAAGGCAGCTAAACAGCCTTGAGACCTAGAATCCCCGCATTGTGTTTGTAGGCTTAGAACAAAGCAAAGTAAAGCAAAACAAACAAACAAACAAACCAAAACCAAAACCACCACCAACAACAAAAATCTTCCAAGTATATCTGCTGGACTTCCGCCTAACTTTGATTTTACATTAGGAAAAAAAGATGCTTTTGCTTAAAATATCCTGGATTGGTGACTTAATTACATTCTAGTCCAGTGTGCCGTGGTTGTTTCTCACAGGAGTCGTCAACAGGTAGTTGTCCTCAGCCTTCCTAATGCTGCCACCCTTTAATACTGCGCCTCATGTTGTGGTACCCATACCCCACAGCATAAAAGTATTTCCTTGTTACTTCCTAACAGCAATTTTGTTTCTTTTATGAATCGTAGTGTAAATATCTGTGTTTTCTGGTGGACTTATGTGACACCTGTTTCTGAAAGGGTTGTTTGGTTCCCAGAGGAGTCATGATGCATAGGTTGAGAGCCATTGGTCTTAAGGGAAGAGAGTCTCTAATCAGGGGTGACAAGGTCTAGATCAAACAAGGAGGGAACAGGAGCTTTGTGTAAGAATTCAGATGCTCTTTGACATGTGGATGGTCTAGCCTTTTTTTTTTTTTTAAGGCCAAATTGTATCCATCTTTTTGAAAGATATTTTTCCTAAACAGTCAGGATATTTCAGGCAGGACATGGGCAGATAATTATTAATGGTATATTAGAACTTCCAAAATCCCTTCTAGTATAAACTGTCAAAATTAGAAAACTCCTATAAAATCAATGAAGCCTTCAGTCAACACTTTGAAAATGGAGAGGTAGCCTAAAGTGAAGGTTGGAGTTTCTCATTAAAGATGTTGTTCAACAATTGCCATGAAGATGGCGGAATTGTCCATCTGAAGATCTACAAGCTTTTATAAAAGGACCTGCCGCTTTTCTGAGGATTCTCAATGATGTCATGGCTAAGTCCAGATGGCCCAACAAATTAGGAAACCTATTTGGGAGCTCAGGTCCCAACCAGTCTCTGGTATTAAGGGACTTAAGTCTATGTTGATGGGAGGATAGGGAGGAGGAAGATACAATATGAATTTAGAGTTTTCCCACATCACATGGCATTTTGTGTCATGGTGGCCACCATGCCAACACCAGGATATCTCTCCTGGGAGACAATAGGAGTCTTTCAAAATTACAGTAGAAAGACATTTTCCATCATCAGCTTGGAAGACATTTTGCTAGTGACACATGCCCCTTTGCCCTGCAAAAAAACAAAAACAAAAACAAAACAAAACAAAACGAACTGTTCTGTGTGCTAAGAATGTAGCTTAAAAAAAAAATAAAAGAAAATTCTACATTTCTATTAAACTTGACAAAAAATAGTATTTCGAACTGTACAATTATCGGAAGCACAGAATTATCAAAAATACACACACATCACTTGGCATCTCTAGCGCTTTCAGCTTTCTGGCCTGGTCTGTTTTGGAGTCGCTGTTTTCTGCACTGTTATTCACATCCTTCCAGAACCATCTTTCCCTTCTTACCCATGGGTATCTTCTTTCCCTTCTTCGCAAGGGCCTTTTTAGATTTGGGCTCTGGCTTTGGAGGAGAGTTTAGCAGACAGCTTTTCGGATCTTCTCCATGGCTTGTCCTTCAGCCTGGCTTTATGCTGTCTAGCATCCATCCCCTGCAGCTTTCTTCTAGGCAGCATAAAGAGGCATCAGCTCTGAATGCAGGGATGCAGCAAAGGTGGGTTTGGCTGTCTTTTCCCACTTGGAAGATCTTGTCTTTTCTTCTTACTCAGGAATTCCTCTTTAGCAAATACGTTGTGAAATGTAAGTCATTTGTAAAAAGGCTTGATTAAATAAATGGGGAAACTTTCCAAGAATTTTGGAAACAGCTTTCATTTCTCTCTCTCTCTCTCTGCATTTTCTATTATGTTTTTTTTTTTAATTCTTCATCCTGAGAGTTAATTCTAAAAACACACTTTTTGAGCCTTAGTACTTACAGTACAGGACAAAGAGGCTTTAGCTAGATGAGAATATTGCTGGATAGAGGTATGTATATAAATCTTAGCCCTTATATCAGGGATCAAGGAACACAGCTCTAGATATATAAAGTTTGTAATTTTCCTAATTGTATAAATCATATTCATGATAGAAATCATCCAACTAATTTATCATGGGATTTCATGGGGTTTTTAAACTATATTTTGACTTGTTTGATAAAAGTGGAATCATTGCACATTTGCATGCATGTACTAATTTCTGCTTGAGGTAAAATTGATTCTCCAACTAGAAGCATAATCTGAATTATCACTCTTTTTGTGTGGTAAAATGACACACATTTTGACATTATGTGTCAAATTATGTCAAATTTGTGACATATATTGTGACAAATAATGTCAAAATTATGACATTAAATTTCTCTTTTAGGCCGTGGTGGGTCCTGAGCTCAGTGGCATGAGGGACAGTCACTAAGGTGTAAATATTGCCACCATAGATCTCCAGGCCTCAGGGGAATGGTACTCATCAATCAGTAACGCCCACTTTTTCATAAGCCCAGGGCCATCGTTTGTCCACACCTCCCCCCTCTGTGTGTTTACTGTTGTCGGTGGTGAGTATGACAGTGATGTTGACAGCAGGCCTCAGAAAAGTCATCGGGTTGAGTGGACAGAGGCACAGTGTTTGTGCAATGTGGTTTCATCCAGAGAGGACTGTTCCTACTCAGCAGAGGGTTCTATGCTCTTCTGATCTAGTCACTACTTCCAGTCAGAATTCAGGGACCCTGTAGCTAAATCTCCACATGATAGAGGGCTCAGAAGTCAACCAACCCAACGATAATCATGCAGTAGCCGACCATAAAAGAAATTAAAAGATAATTTTTGGTTTTGTTGTTGCTAGTGTTTTGTTTTAGCGTTGGGTACAGCTGGTGGGTAGGATCTGGGAAGCATTGGGAGAGGAGGGAGAATGTGATGGAAATATATTGTGTGAAAAATTCAAATAAAAATTAAAAAGACAATGAAGCAGAAACCCCACTAAGGGGACAAAAATAAATTTCTTTGAGAAGATGAATACTTGACTCCATTGGTCCTGATGCAGTAAATTTCCAGTAAACAACAAGGAGTAAAGACAGAATCTAAAGCAACAAGCACAGAAGGAATGCAAGGCCTGCAGCCTACATTACCACGTGCTATCTAGCTGTGCAACCAACAACTATCAAACTGAGCTTGTTTCAAAAGAAAGTCAGCCTCTGACCTTGTGCATGGTCTCATGGCAATGACTTAACATACTTTCTGTCACATGGAACTGAGAAGACAGTGTGTGCTCGGCTCTCCCCTAGCATTTAGTATAAAGTCCATCAAGAAAACCCTGTGAGAGGATACAAGGGATGGGATAACCATTGAGATGTAACAAGAATAAATTAATAAAGGAGGAAAAAAAAAAAAAAAGAAAACCCTGTGAAGTTGATCCTCTCTTAAAGATCCCTCCTGACTCCTCTAGTGGGCACTTTTCTCTGCAATAAGATTTCCTCTCCATATATTAAGTACAGATTATTAGGGATTTAAGGATTATGTACAATTTTACACCATAAACTGCATTTTCTTAATGCAAATATATATATATACATATATATATATATATATATATATATATTCTTTTTACAGAAACAAAAATAAGATGTCACTAATGACACAGACTACTATACTGTAGATATATACCACAACAGTCCAAATTCAAGAAGAAACATATATAAGTGGGAAAAGGCTAGCTTATTTATATTTTGTTTACATAATGTATAGTTTTTAAAGTATTTTAGTAATTTTGGACCAGTGAACTGTTAGAAACAATGCAGAAGAATCTGCATGTGATAAACTGAGTTGCTGTAAAAAAAAAATTTCCTCTCCATTCATCAGTTTAGACTCCTTTTCTTTCTTTCTTTCTTTCTTTCTTTCTCTCTTTCTCTCTTAAATAACCTCAAAAACTTGGAGACACTTGGTAGGAGGATTCTGCTCACCCTCTTTCTGAGACCTTCCAGAATTCAGTGCCACTAACACCATGGAACGGTTGAAGCTGGTAGCTCATAAGCAATTGAGTTTTACTAATAATGGCAGAAATGCCAAATTCTGTGTTTGTTTCCCCCTTTGAAGTTATTTTTTTTTGTTTGTTTTTGAGAATTTTGTACCCAAGTGCTGTATTTACTTATATCATCTACACTGCTCCTCCCTCCTCCAACTCCTATGGCCCTGCCCTACCCCCTCCAACTCCTATGGCACTGCCCTACCCTCTCCAACTCCTATGGCACTGCCCTACCCTCTCCAACTCCTATGGCACTGCCCTACCCTCTCCAACTCCTATGGCCCTGCCCTACCCTCTCCAACTCCTATGGCCCTGCCCTACCCTCTCCAACTCCTATGGCCCTGCCCTACCCTCTCCAACTCCTATGGCACTGCCCTACCCTCTCCAACTCCTATGGCCCTGCCCTACCCTCTCCAACTCCTATGGCCCTGCCCTACCCTCTCCAACTCCTATGGCACTGCCCTACCCTCTCCAACTCCTATGGCACTGCCCTACCCCGACTCCTATTCAAATTCATGGCCTGAAGGTCCTTAATCATCATTGTTGCTTACACATACACACAGTTTGGCAGATCCATATGTTTATCATATTATGTGTGTTTTGGGTCTAACCACTTAGGATTTGACTAACGCATCTGGTGGCTTTTCCCTGGAAATGACTGCTTCTCCGTCTCAGCAGCCATTCACTGCCTGCAGCTCTTCATCATGGGTGGGGCCTTGAGGATTCCCCCATCCTGGCTGTTGTCCTTGTGCAAGTCTTGTTTAGGCAGTGTTGATGCTTCACGGGCTCTGCTTCTCTGTCTTATATAGAAGACACCATCTTGAACCAGATAGTCCAGTCCTCTAGCTCTTACAAGAATCCTATGCCCTCTTCCAGGATGTTCCCTGAGCCCCAGGGATAAGGTTGTGCTGAAGATGCATTAGTTGGTACTGTACACTCCAAGGCAGTTGTTCTCTGTATTTGTCCGACTGTGGATTTCTGAAATGTGTCCTCTGCTGCTGCTGCTGCTGCCACCAAAAAAGCACCGGTACCATTTAGTTACTCTGTGCCAGTACCATGTTGTTTTCAAAACCATATCTCTTTAATATATATATTGAAATCTGGTATGGTAATCCTTTCAGCATCACTAATTTTGCTCATGCTTTCTAGCTATACAGGGTCTTTCATAGATCCACACAATGTTAGGATTGGTTTTTTTTTTTTGTCCTATTTCTGTGAAGCCATGTTTCTTTTAATAAGTGGACGTGAAGCAGAACTGCTCCAGACCTGGACCGTCCCTGGCTGCAGTCCCGAGTCAGGGTCATCTCCTAGCGACCGTGGTTACGCCTGAGGAGTCCTACACTGGGAGTGAAGTACAGTTAGAAGAGAAAGAATAGGTCCCCAGCACAGTGAGAGAAAAGCTGCAGGTTTTCTCCTGGCAAGAATATCAACCCCAGTCCAGGCAACTCTCCCCTTTTCAGGGGTCTTAGCCCCAGGCCTGTATAGTATTTGTTACACAGACTCCGCTGGAGGGGTGACACTCTCCTATACCCTAAGTGCTCTAAATAACTAGATTCTTCACAGACTGCTGTGAGGCACTTACGCCACAGGAGTCTGTGGTCCCATGAGAACACACCCATTCTCTAGCTAAAATCATCTTTAGCAACTTTTCTCTAATTTCTACATACTCAGGTCGTCCCCACACTCCCCTGAAACTACTTGCATGTGTTGGTGTTGGGGCTTTCAGGGATATGTAAAATGGATATATGGCCCCATTGATAGCTGTGTAAGAAGAGCTGCATTCGTCATACCCCTTGCTTGACACATGTTCCTATACTGACAATTGCTTTCAGCCACAGAGATGCATATCTTAACAAATGCATCACGTACCACATTTGAAATCATGAGGCAACTTCCTTTCCACAAGTTTCAAGCTCTAGTTACGTTTGCAATTCTAGTGGTGGTGGTGGTGTGTGTAACACTGTGTACAGTCATGGGACTTTTGTCCTTTCCTAGTATTTGCTGTTTCTATACGTGCTTTCTGTCAGGGACTTAAACCATCCTTTCTCTTGTGAAATGGTACAGAGGACCTTCCTGGCTACAGGTGAGTCACTATTAAGCCCCGACTGTATCCATCCATGTCACTTTCTGTCATATGAAGATGCCATGATTTAGACCTTCTTAGCTTCAGTGTGGAAGGTTTTTGCATCCTTCCCAAATCACTTCCTATTTCTCTAACTAGGTTCCTGACAGGAGACTGCAACCAATCAGGCACATGGAGTCCACGGTTACATCAATATGTGCCTTAATTATACTTGCAATCTCCAGGATATTCCTACCACCAAAGCAGTTGTGTTTTTGCTTCCCTCCTCCCCTCCCCACCCTCTGGCCCATCAATGAAGCTGAAACACCACAGTGTATTTACATTGGGCCTTTATACCTAAATTGTTGATTTGATTCTGATACTGGGCTCTTGTAAGTTCCAGGGCTAGAATTGCCTTCACACTCTGATGACTGCAACATGGCAGTGGGATACCCCTCACAGTCTGAGACATAACCCCCAAGACACTGAGTCACAGGAAACACAACTTCACCTTGTGCGTTAAGCACTTAGAAATGTGCCTAAGGCATCAGAAAAATGACCACATGATCCAAAGCAGTTCAGCAAGCCACAGTTTTACTTCCATGGATGGGTGTATAGTGACAAATCAGTGAAGCAATGCGTGTCAAGTGGGAATCCAGATGGCTTGGCTCCAAATTCTTAACCTTGGAGGACGGGAGGCAACCGTGGGCACATCCGCTGACCTTAGACAAACAATAACACACGAAGGGAGTTTTTGTAACATGGTTTCTTTACAGACTTCTTTGTGAGGTTATGGGTCTGTCCTGAGCTCAGAGCCTTAAGACCTAAGCCAAGCTCTCCCTGGAGCTAAAAGGCATCTGCTGGGATGGATTAGCTGCAGGCCGGTCTCAGCAGAAAGAAACACAAACACAAATGTTGACAGTATAATGAGAGGAGCCACCCACTCTCTCTCCTGAAGAACCTTCCAAAAGTCACGTCTTCCAGTGAAATAAGACATGTGACCACTGAAAAGAAAAGATAGGTAACAAGACAGATAGAAGCCAAGGCACTACCTTTCAAATTAAACTTTACTTAAAAATATTTTTATCTAAATTCTTTTTAGACATTATATTTTGCTCATATTCTACTTTTTCCCCCAGCTCCTCAGTGTTCCCCTCATCCTCCTACTCACATAATTTCTTGTTTTCTTACTTCCCCCAACTCTCTTAATGCCAGAAAAATAAAAAATCAAGAAATGAAGTTAAAAAAATCAATAAGAAAACAAAAATAACAAAACAAAAAGCACACACACAGAGACATGGAGGTGTGTGTGTGTGTGTGTGTGTGTGTGTGTGTGTGTGTTGGCCAACTACTCTTATGCCTGGGGCTGCCCTGTAGTCTTGTTGGTATACTCAGTGATACTTCATTGGGAAAATTTGTTTTCCCTTTCCCACAAGGTGTCAGTTGTAAGTAGCTTCTTGGTTAAGGTTGGTGGTGGTTTGGGAATAAAATCTACCTTCTACCCAGATAGAGAGACCCAGGGACAGTGACTACATGCTTACCTTGAATCCCACAAGGACTACACAGGCTTTGGTAGTGATAATTATGGATGCTCTTCAAGAAATCTCCAGAGATGCTCATATTTGACCACGTCCCCTGGATGGGGAGACCAGGTGGCACTCAGAGGAAGGATAGCAGGCTACCAAAAAGAGAATTGATACCCTATGAGCATATAATGGGGGAGGAAGTCCCCCTTAGTCACAGTCATAGGGGAGGGGAGTAAGGGGAAAATGGGAGGGAGGGAGGAATGGAAGGATACAAGGGAGGGGATAACCATTGAGATGTAATATGAATAAATTAATAAAATAAAAAAAAGATTAAAAAAAAGAAATCTCCAAAGCCAATATTTGTTAAAATTCATATAATTTGGTTATCTCGCTTTACAAATTAAACCTCTAAACAACCAATTTATTTTTAAATAAAATGATGTTAACAAAATTTTTACTGTGTTAAGACATGAAGTTAACCCATGAGCCCCACACTTCCAAACACCAAGTAACTTTCTGGAATGCTGGAAGTTGTCCTTCTTGGAAAAATAACAAAGTCTCATGGGAAAAGACAGGACCCTATGGATTTGTCTTTATAAACCCTTGCAAAATGTGTCTCAGGACCACTCATCTGGGAATGATCAAAGTCCATCCTGGTCAGAATTTAATTAAAAGCTTGCTTTAAATTGACTCAAATGGTGGAACTAGTTTTTCTCCAGCAAATCTCAGGGATTACCACTTGGACACCCCAGTGAGATAAGAAAGAGCATTCAATCCTCAACTCTAGCTAGGCTCATTGTGAACAGCCATACATAAAAAAGAAATAATAAGCATTTAGAAAATTATTACGGAGGCCTTTTTTTGGTAAGTAATATTAGCCTTATTTTTTAAAAATTAATTTATTCAGATTACAACTCAATTGTTATCCCATCATTTGTATCCTCCCATTCCTCCTTCCCTCCTGCTTTTACACTATTCCCTTCCCTGAGCTCTATGACTGAGGGGGACCGCCTCTCCCACTATATGGTCATAGGCTATCAAGTCTCATCTTGGTAGCCTGCTTATTCTTTCTTTGAGTGCCACCAGGCCTCCTCAACAAGGGGAGGTGGTCAAATATGTGGCACCAGAGTGCATGTCAAAGTCAGTCCCTGATCTCCACGTAACTGTAGAGAATGTTCTGTCTATTGGGTAGATCGGAGTAGGGGTTCGATGTTTACTATTGTATGGTCCCTCGTTAGTGCAATAGTTTGAGCAGAACCCCCTGGGCCCCAATCTACCCATCATGATGTTCTTCTTGTAGGTTTCTAGGACCCTCTGGGTCCTTCTATTTCCCCATCTCCTATGTTTCTCTTACCTAGAGTATCAGTAGGATGTTCTCAAATCTATCCCAATCTCCTGGTAAGTGGAGACTTTCGTGGGACATGCTTTTTGGCTAGTGCCAAATTATAAGTGAGTATATACCATGTAAGTCTTTCTGCTCTGCTTCTGGGTTAACTTACTCATTATGATCATCTCTAGTCCCATCCATTTGCCCACAAATTTTGGGATTTCCTTATTTTTAATAGCTGAATAGCATTCCATAGTGTAAATGTGCCACAGTTTATTTATCTATTCTTCAACTGAGGGACATTTAGGCTGTTTCCAGGTTCTGGCTATTATGAATAAGGCTGCTATGAACATGGTTGAATATGTGTCTTTGTTGTGTGGTGGAACATTTTCTGGGTATATTTCAAGGAGTGGAATAGCTGGGTCTTGAGGAAACCCTATTTCCAGTTTTCTGGGACAGTGCCAGATTGATTTCCAAAGTGGTTGTACAAGTTTGCATTCCCACCAGCAATGAGGGAATGTTCCTCTTTCTCTACATCCTCACCAGCATGTGGTGTCACTTGAATTTTTGATCTTAGCCATTCTAATGGATATAAGATGGGATCTCAGAGTTGTTTTGATTTGCATTTCCCTGATGACTAAGGAGGTTGAGCATTTCTTTAAGTGTTTCTCAGCCATTCGATATTCCTTTGTTGAGAATTCTCTGTTGGCACAGGAGACAACTTCCTGAACAGAACACCAACAGCCCAGGCCTTAAGGTCAACAATTAATAAATGGGACCTCATAAGGCTGAGAGCTTCTGTAAGGTAGGAGACACTGTCAATAGAACAAAGTGACAGCTTACAGACTGGGAAAAGATCTTCACCAACCCTGCATCTGACAAAGGTCTGATATCCAAAATATATAAAGAACTCAAGGAATTAAAAGCCACTAAACCAAATAACCCAACTGAGAAATGGGGCTCAGAACTAAATAGCCTTACTTTTAAAAAAGCTAGCTTCCTGTGATTTTTGTTGCCTTGTTTCTGAGTCCTGGTTATGGGGTACCTTATCTGAAAATGGGGAGGACTTGACAAGGTCTGTGAACCCTTAGGGCAAAGGGAGACATCCCATGGCCCACTGGTTAATTCTGGTTAATTGGGGAGTTCAGCCAGAACCCTCAGATTCTCTCCCCTGGCATTGAAGCCCTAAGGACCCCTTAGCTCAGAGAGGCCTGACACTTTGTGGGTCAACAGGATTCCAACTCCGAGACTACACAACAGAGCTAGGGAACCATAGAGGTATTCCACAGCACTGGGAGCCAAAGCTGCAGGTTTGTATAGGCCTAGCATGGTTCGGGAGCTGAGGGGGTATCAGAGAGGCCCAGCCTGATGGTTTCCTAGCATATGGGTTGTACAAGAAGGGATGGTGGACCTCTGAAGCAAAAGACTCCATTTGGATTATAGACTTCATACAGGGATCACCTGTGGGCTGCACATTGCTGAGCTTTGGGCTTGCTGAAAGCTGATGTAAACCAGTCCAGCTGACTTGGTTGCTCCCTGTCTTTAGCTGGCTCAGCTAACCAGATGCTTCTAATAACTCCCCACTGCCCAGGCTTAGACTAGCATCCCAGCCTTCCTGTGTCCTGATGTCACCTTAGTTTCACCTGGAAGTAGTTACAGAAGAGAGTACATCATTCCTTGTCCCACCTCGAAAAGGCTGAAATGCTAAGCCAAAAAGAAACTCTTTGACATAGGGCGCAAAATGATTACCTATAAAGCCAGTTGGCATACCAGGAAAATGGGCTTAGATTTATCAATTCTTTAACTGGAATAGTTCCACAATATGACAAGGCACTTGTCTCAAGCCTTTGTCCAGGTGCCTTCTTTCAACATTGTCTGTGGGAAAAAGTTTTCCAGTGTAAATTTTTATTAGGGCTGAGAAATAGAGAGAAAGACAGTTTTAGGAGAGGAAAAAAAAAACAGATTTCACAGTAGTTTTTAGGCAAAATTGCCCCTGGACCACACACAATATTTAAGGGCAGTGGTGGTCAGGCAGAGATCTTTGGAATTTTGTCAAGCAAAGCCTTAACAGCTGTCCTGGGTGTCTAGAGACTATGCTGGACAGTTGGAGGTTTCTGAAACTTTGTCAAGCAAATGACTTTTCATTATGTCTCTGACAGATTGTCATATTTGGATGCAAGGAATATCACTTATACACTGTCTGTTCAGATTCATTCCTTAGATGCTGACTTTGACTTCATTTTACAAAGCTTCCAGATACCTGTTTCTTATGCAGGAGAGTAACGTAAATAAACAGATAATTACAGCTGCCTCATGTTTCTGTGGAATTCTAGTACATGGGTCATTCAGTTGTACAATTGCACTTAACCATGTGTTAACTTTATATTTAATTTTATATTAACTCATAGTAGTCTTGATGTAAAAGTTTTCTTCATGTAAATTTCTCTCTTAATGTTACCCACAAACTTGTACAGTTATTACCTCCTGACTTAGGTTCTGGATCTTTGCCAACTGCTAAGTTTTATCATAGCTCCTTAGATGAACCCTCTTTTGAGGAATTTTAACTGCTTTTCCCTTTATCACTCTCTTGTTGGTCTTGAAGCACTTACAGAAGAGATTGGTACCTCCAAACCATTAAAAGAAGTTCCAATGACCTTTAAGAAGATGCTAATGTACCATGGGTGTCAAACTCATTCCTTTTCTTGCCACTGTGGACATTGTTTTTGGGACTCAGAATCAAAACATGTGGACTGAAACCTTCTTTCATCAGTTAACCTCTGTCTTACCAGCTCAAATCAGCTTGACGCCACACGGCACAAGATCAGCCCCTTGACTCCTGCAGTACTCCACAGTTAAAAAGGACTAAATAGGACTACTATTAAGGATGGATATGTGTCCTCCTCTCTGAAGGATGCTGCTTCCACATCAGCAGATTCTAATTGATTTGAAACGGAGTCTAAAGGCATAGGGACCAGACAAAAGTTTCTCTGGCTCCCTCACACTCTGGCCATCCCTACTGGATGATTCCTTTCCTCTTTATTATACTTATGCTTTTACTCTGTCTTTTAAATGTTTTACCTGCAGTCACACAAAATGTTCCATGCAAGCCCTTTCAATAGTTTTCACACTACGACAGCTCCCTTTGTTTCTGATACAGTTGCCGAAACGCCTTTTAGATGACGCGGAGAAACAGGCTAGAAGGTACCTTCACCCCTTCCACCCCAGGGCAGATACAGCTCTTTACATTAGTCCCCTGCTTTCTCGTGTTACCTCCCTTTGGGGCTGTGTAGCTCCCTGCCACTTCTGCTAGCTCATTTTGGTACTGCAGTCCTGGCAATGGGTCTAAGAAGTCACTGTCACCCTGAATCAACTTTATGTCCACTTTTTCTCACCATCCCACTCTAGCCCTCCCACCTCTGCTCCTTCCCCTCCCTCAGCCTTCCCAGAGGAATATCTGAGTTTTTCTTCATAACTAAGTCATCTTATTACAGCCCTCTAATAATCATTTTTCAAAAGTCTTTTTAGGAACACAAGACACGAATACAAGATAAAGTTTTGACTCTGGCTAAGTAACCAGAGGAGCCACTTTCTAGAAGACCTCCTCTTCAGTGGACCCACAACTGCCCTTCTTCACCAACATGATCCGTCATAGATGATTATATTTAGAGTCCTCCTGCTAAGTGGCAAGAAGACCCCTCTTCAAGAGACCTAAAACTACCCACTTGGACAAAGATCCTCTTCAGAAGAAAAAAAGCCACTCCTTTCTTTCTAACTCCCCTTACAGGAATGATAGGGTTTTTTGCTGATAGACTACAGCTCCCAGAGTGCCTTGCATCCAGGCAAGGGGAATCCAGAAGGGAAAAATTATAATAAATGTATGGTAGTCATTCCTGCCCTATATAAACCGACTGACATTTTCTTCCTGTGGGAATTCCCTCATAGTGCATTGCTGGGCCACTTCATGACAAGTAACATGCACAGAGCCTATAACATTAGCACACACACACACACACACACACACACACACACACACACACACACACAAACATACATACATGCACACACATGCATACAAGTGTGTTTGCATATATAAAAATTTAAGTGAAGCTGCATCATTTGTAGTGGGAATACTCCTTCACCTATGCATAGAGTAACTAGGACTCTGGTGTCACACATGGGAAACCTTCCTTTGAATTTTTATTAGGATAGTCCAAGACACCCCCCAAACAATATGGGCTTTTTTCCTTGCCCTTATCTCTCTCCTAAAACTTGAAAGTAAGACTCTATTGCGGAAGATAACAAATAATTAAGACATAGGACTTGACAGAAGAGAGCTAGAACTGACTCAAAAGCCTTTTACCTGAAAGGCTTTCATCACTCCCAAAGGGAGAATAGCAGTCACAAGTTTTCCTAAGCTGAAAAGCCTACAATCATTAGCAATATCATGGTAAGACACATTTAATCACACAATGTGGTACTTATATCTCTGGATAAGTAATAGGTACCTAAAAGGTACTCTTCTCCATTTAAAGGAGAGTTTTCATCCTTAGTACTGTAAACTTAGGCAACAGTGCAAGGCTGAGGAAGTCTTGGACTCTAAAGAAGAGCCTATTATTGCTACATTCTTAAAGATTTCTAAATACTCATCCTTGCATCAAGAGAATATAGCTTTCACCTACCAAGGAAGCTTCTTTTTTCAGCAGATGGAGCCCAGTGCAGAAATTCACAACTTACAAAGTGCTGAGAACAGCAGACTATTGGGGCCCATCCCCTACTGATATATTTACAACATAACCTCTATATCTAAGGCTCAGGAAACATTATGGAAGAAGGGGATGAAAGATTCTAAGGTCCAGAGGACTGTGATGTCTACTACAAGAGCCACAGCACCATGCTTGCTACAAGACAGTGTCTTCTATCTATGACAGGGAATCACACTCTTGAAATATTAACAATATGGTCACCTAAGAAAGACCTACACAATGACATCTGTTGACACCTGTCACGAATGTGAAAACATTCACAAGACCCCACTCCTATGTGAACATCTACTGGCAATTAATGGCTGCTAGGAGAAGGAGAATCAGTCTTTTCCAAGGAGGACTCCCCCCTAAGGTCATCCTTAAACCCATATACACATGAGAAACTCTGGACCCACCAGAATGTATGGTATGCATGTTGATTGTTACATACATACATATATATATATATATGTATGTATATACATGTATATATGTATATACATATGTAATAACAATAATAAAGAAGGGACCATAGAGTTGAGGTGTCACAGAGGAGAATCTGAAGAGGAGAGTGTGTAGGTTATAAATGATAATATAAATACAGTACTAATATGTGAAAATTCTAAAAATAAAATAAACCCTTAAAAGTTATAAAAAAATAAGTAAATAAACAACCCAACTTTTAAAACTTGAATTCCTGTATCTCCATATAGAATATTTAGAGTCCTGTACATCCATATAGCATATTTAGATTGTGACTCCTGATGAGTAGACAAAATCCAGGAAGGAGAACAAGAATGCGTGTGGAATGCTCACCACTCACTCCTCTCGCTAGAACATCACTACTTGGTCTAGTACGCCCTCAAAATGAATTACGTGCTGGGTTACAAAAAAGAAGCCCCACATAATAAATTTAAGCTTTATTTTTGAAGATGTAACTTGGTACATATTTTTAAAAGTAAAAATCCAGCTGTTGTGTTCTTGGTGGAGGTGGGGGGAAATTGCTGTTATGAAGCTGTTTAAAATAACCGAGTAGTAATAATTAACAGGTACAGAAATGTCCTGGAATTCATATCACATCTTCAGTGACTCAGGTGTTGTGTCCTACAGAGCAGATAATGCTTTAGCTGTGAAAGGGATCCCCACCTGTGTGGTACCCACAGCACCCCTTCTTCGGCTCCACCTGTCTCAGGTCACATAACGGGGTATGTGGCATACGTAGCAATTCCACAGTGGTTGTTCCAGTCTTTGGGGATTTTCATGTAGCCCTCCATGCCCCATTTTTCACCCCAGCTGGGAGAAAACACACAACACAGCAGCTTTACTACATTAGCTTCATTTCAACACTGAGACAGAACCCACACTTAATAGACAGATTGAGAAAAGGAAGAGAGTCAACTCGAACACAAACAGCGACTTTACATGGGATTGTGAAAACCACTGCGGAGAATGTCTTTCCGCTCACATGTAGCTCAGAATTAGAAATGTGTCAGAATCCGGAAGTGCAATAGTACAATTCCATATCGATACCCAACCATGACAGAATCCTAGTGTCATAACCACATATGGAACATTCTGAGTTCAACCTCCATGGAATAAAGACTGTTGGTTCTTGCATCCATATAGTACCTACAGACAGTAATTGCTTTCAATTTCAAATGCAAGTCATTTGGGCAATCTATACCTGTTTTTGATCAGCCAGTATTTAGTACCATCTGATTCTGCTCCTTCATAGCCATAGGCAACCACCAGAACAGCATGATTAAGGAAAACTTTTCTACAGTTTGGCTCATAATACATGCCTGGAAAATAAAATTAAAGCTGAGGTGAGAGACTCCAGTGACCTTACAGTGACCATGTCACCAACAACGAGAGAAGCATTTCCAAATTCACTGGAATAACATACACAGCAGATAAGATTTAACAAGAGGAGTCATTGTTATCAAGGCTAGGGTCATCTGCTCTCATGTATATTTAACTGAAATAAAATTCAGCATAAATCCTCTGCTAGAATCCTTAGAAAATATCAGTTCAACCAAACACCATGGAACACAAATTTACTGGATTCAAGAATTTCCTGTTAGATTTACCTTGAGAAAAAAAAATCTTCATTTTAAGTCTTGAAGACCAATTACTAGAAAAAAAATCATCTAAACTTAGCTCCATGAAACACAGTGTAGCTACTTTACAAAACATGATTGACTCACGGTTTTGGAAGATATTTAAGCAATGTCAAGTAGACATGTCCTATGCAAATATTGTACATGTAGAATGTTAATTAACCAATTGAAACATTTATACTAACTTTATATGCCCAAATCATAATCAAGTTGACATGTCATGACGTTGGCATACTTTTTCTTCATAAATTTCTTGACGAAACTATGCTTACCACTGCCATAGAACCGGAAAGAACTGTGGCTCGCATCAATTGCAGCAGAGATGGGCCCCACTTTTGCCACAGCATACATAAGGGCTTCCTCACTTGCTGTGATTTGTACAAAGTCTCTGACACTAGCAGTGGACTTCTCAACATCGTACCTGCAAGGTCCTTCCTTTGAAAGTTAAGCGGGAAAACATGTGATCATTGCTGTCCACTTCCTGTGCAACTTTCCTTTGGACTACATGACTCTGGGCAGAAGGAATGTAAGAGCCAGTGGACCAGGACATATGATCCAAGAAAATGTCTTCTATATATGACAAGAAGCTACACACATAAAGTGTCAACAATATTGTTGTCTAAACAAGTCATGAAAAGTGGCAAGTGGCAATACCAGTTGACATTCATCATGAATGTGGGATGTGGGAATTCTCAGAAGGCAATTTATAGCTGTTGAGAGAGAAAGAGAGAGAGAGAGAGAGAGAGAGAGAGAGAGAGAGAGAGAGAGAGAGAGAGAGAGAGAGACAGAGACAGAGACAGAGAGACAGAGAGACAGAGAGACAGAGAGAGAGAGACAGAGACAGAGAGAGACAGAGACAGGGAGAGACAGGGAGACAGAGAGACAGAGACAGAGAGACAAAGAGAGAGAAAGAGAGAATATCAGTCTCTTGAAAAGTTGCTCAGTCCCAAGTGTTAAGCCCTAAACACATACATGTGAGCAACACTACAGAGGCTCCACATGTTATATTTATAAGTTTATGTATACATATATATGTTACATATATACAAATAGTGATAATAATCGAAGAAAAATGGGCATGAATTTGAGACTGAATGGGGAGAACAGAGGAGTAGTCCAGGGAAAGATTAGGATAAAATTATGTAAGTACAGTAATAATATATGAAAGTCTCATTAATTATAAATAAAAAATTAAATTTCCAAAACCATGAAGTCCAAGAAATGAGAAGAATGTCAAGCTAACTCAGCTCACTTGCTGTTCACACCTGGCCTCACTGGGGTTAGTATTCTGCTTTCTTCTTTCCTTCTTCTCATCTCCCTTTCCTATCTCTTATTTATCTAATTTGGATGTGCATGTATGTGAGTATGTATGTTCACATACATGTAATACAATATATTCATGGATATATCAATGTATGCTGGTGTATAGTTGAAAACATGTCTTTTATTTTTCAGAAATACCATAGGACATGTTTCTTGAGAACTAGGACATTTTTTTCATCAGCACAAAAAGTCGTGTGGATCTTTAATACACTAACATTTAATGTTTCAATTGCATTCAAATGATGTCAAGTCTAAGCAATTTCAATTGCCTACAATTCAATAAATACTGATTGTGAACTACAAAATGGGAAAGATCTGCATCCCTCCTAGCCAGCATGTCTAATCTGTGCTCTTAGAAAAGGTCTCAGGAAGTGAAATGGCAGAGATATTTGAAACCAGAAATTAGCTTACATGTTCTTCAGAGACCTGGTCTTGCATCCATAACAAATACTCACAATGGAGAAATCTGTACTGCATGGAATGGCTTTCATATTCTTTATGTTCACAGAACAATAGATTCATGGAAGAGACTAGAACATGGCGACATTGATGACTTACAGATGTCCCCCCACCTCAATGTGATCCTAATTTTAGTGGAAATGTTCTGAGATTTTCTTCATTTATCATGAAGTTGCCTATGAACTCATTGTGTGTTGCTTTTGTTGTGAAGACTTATGAAAATACAGCAGTAAGAAAATGAAAGGAGATAAGAACACAAATAGGCAGGGAAGAAGAAAAGATGCCATTGATTTCAAATGCTATAAATGTATACGCAAAAGACTCTGAAGACGCCAGCAAATGCTGGCCTCGCATGTACAAGGAACTGGGTTCAGTCCTCTGTACTACCATAGCCTTCCCAAAAATGGAAACCCAGGATGAATAGAATACTAAGTGACATCAATCACATATTTCCTGAAAAAGACATTCTCAAGTCCTTCATATATGAACACACACACACACACACACACACACACACACACACACACAAACACACACACGCACAAAGACTCCACCAGAAAATGTCTACACCTAATAAACATATTTGTCAACGTAGCCAGATACAAAATCAGTATCCTTTCCCCTTCAATTATATTGACAACAAACATTTTGAGAAAGAAATGAAAGAAGTGAGGGAAACAGTCACATTCATAGTAGCTGCAAATATTTTGGAATAAATATAACCAAGCAAGAAGAATTATACAATGAAAGGCCTGACACAGAAGAAAGGTGTTGAATATAATACCAATAGATAAGTGTCATATGCTCATGGATATGTGGGATTGATTAATATTGCTGGCATCAGGTCATGAAAATGCTTCTATTTCAGATTTAATACTGTCTTATGGAATTGTTTCAATAAATTTATGCCATGCATGTAGAGGCAGCACTAAGTAGACTTAGTGAGTTGTTTTAAAGACACACAGAAAGTTGGAAAGCATAGAGTAGGAACTGAGGGGAAAATGTGAGTAAACTTGGTAAAATTATTATATACATGTATGCTTTGAAATTCTCAATAAAATAATTCAAATTAAAATATGAATTTAGAGTGAGCAGATTGTCCCTCTGATTGTTCTGCTCTCTATAGCCTGAGCTAGAGTGACAGCAATATAGGAGTTGTACGTACCTGTCCTTCATACGCATAGGACTCCTCAGTTGCCAGGCTACCATTATCCTTCACATACTGGAATGCATACTGCATGAAGCCACCATGGCATCCTTGGTTGCCATAAGACACGGAGCAGTCAATTAGATTCTGCTCACTCAGAGGGACCAGTTCACCTGTTTCCCGGAACATTTGTCCTTCTAGGGCCCCAGTTGCACTAAAAGCCCAACTAGAGCCACAGTAACCCTAAAGGAGAAAGAAAAAGCTCTTGGCCACAAACTGGGATCAGATCATTGAGAATTTGTTGGGAAAAAAAAAACCTTATAAAACAGTGCACCGCATGCTGTTCCACAGACAGTAAAAGCAAGGATGACATTTCCTTCTCCAATTCCTCGTGGGCAGTGGAACTCAGGAGAGTAACTGTCATACCTGATCCTTCACAGGAGTCACATAGCCTTGTTCTTTCCAATTCACAGCCTTAGGGATATCATGCAAAAGAAACTTTCCAAATGCCTCCAACCTCTTGAGTTCCTGGGTTTGAAAGCCAGTCAGCATTTTAATGAATTCTGTATTAGTCTGAAAAAAAAAAGTAAAAAACAAACAAAAAACATCAAAGAGAGTGGACTACTTACAAAGAACTGAAAGGGGAAAAAGCACCTTCAAGTAATTCATGCCATACTCACCACGTCACCAAAGGCATTCATTCTCATGGTGAAGTTGTGTTTCCCCTTAAGGTATTCCTGGTTGTGCAGTTCAATAATTTTCATATTATTTTCCCATACCACTCGCCTTGATCTTTCTTCATTCTAAAATACATAAAATTTGTGGTTTTTAACTTATACTGTATGCCCACCCCACGTTCACTCAGTGAGTCTCCTGCCACAAATGAAGAGAGAGAGGAAGGCCACGGATGGCTGTATGGTTCTGAAAAACACTATCCCTCCTCGGTGACCAGAAGGACATTTGCTACAGTGCTCAGAATGATTGTCATCAGGTTAAGCCTTGGAAAGAACTGGTTTCCAGAACATGTGCTGTAACCCCCAAGCTCTTGTGTTGGTTGCATTTTGCTTGTTTGTTTTTGCCAACTTGACACAAGATGGAGTCATTTGAGAAGAGGAAATCTCAATTGGTAAAATGCCTTCATAAGACTGACGTACATGTAGGCGAGCCACTAGGCATTTTCTTAGTTGTCATTTGTTTGGGTTTGGAAGGTCCCAGCTCATTGTAGGTAGGATATTCCTTGAACAGGGTGGCCCTGGGATATATATATATATATCAACTGAACAAAGTAGAAGGAAAAAGCTAGGAAGCAGCTCTGCTTCACTTCTTGCCTCCAGATTCCCACTAGGACGTCCCACCATGACTTCCCTTCATGACAAGTATAAGTTCAAACAAACCCTTTCCTCCCCAAATTTTGCTTTTGGTAGTGCTGTTTATCACAGCAATAGAAACGTCCACATAGCAAGGACAATACTCTTTGGAGTTCACTTGGAAGTTTCATGTTACCAACCGCTGTGTATGTTCTATTGTGTTCTGCCTTCCATGCATGCCATTCATCATCTAACCGTGGATCAAGTTCTGGGGCAGCTGAGACCACTCCCAAACCAAGGGTAGCCAGGAATAAAATAGGAGTCATGCTTGAAGAACCTAGACAGGGGAAGAAATGAGACCCTAATTATATTGGTGCTTCCATAAAACACTGTTTTCCTATCTAAAAATTAGGGTCATCGTGGTTAAATAAAATTATTTTAACTATTATCCCAGGTGGTTATGGAAGCATTGAGGACAAGGCTTAAAGCAGAAACAACAGTGTAGGTGAGGTACAAGGAGAGACTACTCTCAAGACCAGGTTCTCAACACTCCAGGGTCAGGCCAGGGCGCTAGCATGGACACTTCCCCTCTGCACATGCTAGCCGAGACCAGCACATGTCATCTAGTGGTAATCTGTAAAAAGATGGTGCTGTTTGGCAGAGCAGGTGAAGGACATAGTAATTACGAACTAGGACACCCTGTATGGCCTCGCGGAGAGGCACAGACTTTTCCCTGAGTCCTGGGACAGAATTAGGGCCTGGAGGGACCCAATTATCTCTTAACCTTTTTTACCCACCTCCCTTGCTCCCCTATGCCAGGGTTGGCCACAGAGGTTGGAGACATGTTGTCATTCTGGATGAATCTGCTTGGGAGTCTGTCTAGGGCTTTCCTCTAGCTTCAGTTCCTAATCTGCCTTCACAGGCCTAGTGGCCTCACCTGTGATGGCTGCTGCTCCTCAGATGCAATCCACAGAGTCAGGCTTTCAGAGGTCTTGGTAGTCCCAGGATCTCTGTGTTACATAGCCTTTCGGACCTTAAATCCTAAGTTTCTAGAGGAAGCCCCACCCCAATCATCTTCTTGTGCTTTCCCATGTCAGTGAGTGGACTGGGACTCCAGGCTTATATTAAGATCTTATCCCATCTGGCCCTTGGGCTGTGGGCTTCCACTGCAAATCACCCTTAGCAGCATGGCCTCAGCAGCGAAGGCAGCAACACAGACTTGAAGTCTTGAATTCTGACATCGTGTTATTGAATGGCTCGAGAAAAAAACGGTTTTCACATAACTCTGTGTTGAATTTCAGCCTATGTCCTCATTTTACGTTAGAAGAAGTTGTTTTGCTTAAAATATCTTGGAGTGACTGAGCCATCTTGCTTTTATCCCACAGCCGAGTTGAGCTCAGTGACATTGGGATTGACCAGGAAACAGGATGGTGAGAAAGGGTAGAACCTGTAGCCATAAATCAAGAAAGACTGTGAAGGTCAGAATTTGTAGCCTCGATGCCAGGTATCATCTCAGCATTGCATTGACAATAACCAAAAAGGCCTTGTTTAAAAGAAATAGATACTGAACTTCTAACCTGTATGTTGCCATGACAACTTCGTTGGAATTTTGATTGTTCATTGCATTGAATGTAAGTTGCTTTTTGCAGAATTGTCATTTCCCTAATATAAATACTACCAAGGCACAAGCATGAGCGATCTTCTCTCCTACATTCCCCAGGCTCTTTCTTCAGAGATCTGGCCCAACCTAAGACACACCCCATGGGAGAAAGCCAACTCCTGACACTATTAACCATATTCTGCTATGCCTCAGAGAGGAGTCAAGCAGAGTTGTCCTCTGAGAGTTGTTTTCTACCTAGCAGTACCTTGAAACAGATGCTGAGACTCACAGCCAAACATTGGGTGATCTGCACAAACTGGCATTATGGGTAAGGTCCAGGAGCATGGAGATTGCACCAATGGGCTGGGTAAGTGAACCTGCAAAAACAATACAGAAACTGCATTGAAACGGGGTGTCAGAGATGGAGTGTCAGAGAAAGCTTAAGCATGCTTCTCACTCTCACATTGTGCTTCAAGCAAGCAGCCATAGCTAAAATTCTGTCTGTTGTGTTTTCTTTCTAATTAGCCTTAATCACAGTAAGAAGTAAACAGTACACAATGGTAAGGAGCCATGTCTAACTAGGCTCATGAAAATGGAAGAAAATGGTCTTGCTCTGACTATAGTGGCCACCTAAAATCTTGATTACTCAAAGCAACTGTAATTGCTAATCCAAGATAAACATGTTGTTCATGAAACACTCAAAATTTTTATTTATTTACCTTGGGTAATCTCTTCTAGAGTCTTTCATTCCCCCAAATCTTTAAAGAGATAAAGGTTACTAAATATGAGTATCATTAAAATTCCTTCCAAGTTTTTAGTGTGGAACCCCAAAGACTTTTCTCTTCATCTTTTTTACTAGAAGACCATGTGCTTTCTTCTGTGTTTCATAACAAATAACCACTGGAAAGCTCCACTATGTCACCAAAGTTATTATACCATGTGTGACCCAAGTAGGCTTTCATTGAGAACAGGCATTGGTTCTCTGCCCCATGTTCATAGTTAGAGCATCAGTAGACTTTATCAGTAGAATTTAGACTTTATCTATAGTAGGAGTATGTGCTTTTCCTCCTAGCCCCAAGCTCTGAGATAATGACTGAGACTTAAAATATATTTACAAATACCTAGGCCATATAATTAGGGTCTTCTATGACTAGTTCATAACTTGAAATAATCCATTTATACAAATTACATTTTGCCACCTGTCTGGTTATCTCTGGTCAGGTACCATGCATCTGTCCTCCTCACATTTTTCTGGATGAGTGTCCCTGCACCCGGCTCTAGCTTTGAATCTTTTCTGCTTACCAGATGTCCCACAGTCTAGTCTACCCTTTCCTATAGGCCATATATATTTTTATTGACAGATGTTGCATCCTTACAACATACAAGACACTCTCTCTACACTTATTAGTAAAATTTTGTGGCTTCCTTATATTCTGTGAAATAAAAAGTACCATCTTCATGCCCATTGCTCTGCAAATATTAATATGAGTGACTACAATAATGATGTTGAGTGACAGACTCAGATGACAGAAAATCACAGATGATCCACCCAGGTACAGCCATTATGCAATGTGGCTTCCTCGAGTAAATGATGCTTCACAGTTCAGGGGACTCTCTGCACTTCAGGGCTGTCACTATTCTAGGCAAAGCCTCATGGCTCCTTTAAAGAAGAGTTCACAACCTTGTATGCTGACCTCCCATATGATAAACATTGGTTTTGATGTCAGCAGACCTGACTCAATCCCACAGCAGCTGACAATGAAAGAAAGAAAGAAAGAAAGAAAGAAAGAAAGAAAGAAGCAATAAAGCAGAAGAATCAATCAGGGAATAAAAACATAAATTCTTGAAAGAAGTTTAACACTTCAAATGGTGGTGTTTTTCCTGAAATAATAACTGACAGCGAAACTGAAAGGGGAGGAAGGATAGAATCTAAAAACAACAAATCCAGAAGGAATGTGAAGGCAGGGTTCTGTGACCTAAGTACCATATACTAGTTCAATGTGACATCAGTAATAATCAAATCTTGCTGAAGTACATGAAGATATAAGTGTAGGCTAAGATTTTCTGAACAGAACCACAAGTAGCATAGGAAATAATCCTACCAATTAGAAAATAGATTACAGGGCTGGAGCGATGGCTCAGAGGTTAAAAGGACTGAGTGCTCTTCCAGAAATCCTGAGTTCAATTCCCAGCAACCACATGGTAGCTCCCAACCATCTATAATGAGATCTGGTGCCCTCTTCTGGCCTGCGGGTATATATGCAGGCAGAACACTGTATACATAATAAATAAGTAATTTTAGAAAAAGAAAGAAAGAAAATAGATTACAAATTAATTACTAGGTACACATCATGTATCACCATTAGATAAAAAAGTAAGAAATGTAAATAAACTAATAATGAGTAATATGATTGAATCAATAAGAAGCTTTAAATAAAGCAGAATCAGAAAAACAGAGACTCTGTATGGTTTAACACTCTCATTCATTCCCCTTTCTTTCTCCTTAACCCTTTCATTTGGCTCCTCTTCTTTCCTCAGTTACCATTAACTTCTCCACTTTTGTGACATGATTTTTTTTACCCTATTTACCATGTTCCTTTAAAGGGCTTTATCTCTCAATTTCTGAAAAATTATGTCATCACACTGTTGCCACTAGCAATACCATCCCAGTTCCTTAGCATCAGGGAGCACTGAGGTCAGTGTAGGTACAATGAGCTGCCTTGTCAGATATCTTCTGATATACTATGTTCCAACTTTTGCATGTTGAAGTACACTGTACTTTAGTATAAACATATTCCTACTATAAATCTGCTGTGGTTTCACTGTGGACTATTGTCAATCTTCTATAAACACGTGTGTGTATCCTTATCAATAGATTGGATTTTTAGAAATTGTCTTGAAATGTCTAGTTTTCCACGAACTTGACACATGCTAGAGTCATCTGAGATGGGGAAGTTTCAACTTAGAAAATATCTCCTTAAGATGGATTTGTGATCTCATTTGTGATAAATAAAGGTGGGTCCATGCCTGGATTGGTGGTCCTGGGTTCTGGAAGAAAGCAGACTGAGCAGGGCATGGGAGCAAGCCAGTGAGCAGCACTCATGCCTGGCTTCTGCTCCAGCTCTGCCTTCCAGGGTCCCACCAGGTTTGGCTTTGTGATTTGACTTCACTCAATGGACTGATTCAGAATACATACGCCAAATAAACCCTTTCTTCCTCAAGTTGCTTTTGATTTATGGCATTTCATCATGGAAATAGTAGCACTAATTAAGACAGTAGTATAAGCAGGATTTTAGAAAGAGTGTGCTGTACAATGCTGGGTAGCAATGGCTGGTAAACATGACTTTAAATATTAAGCTATATACTATGCTCACTTCTTTCTCTAGCTTATAATATTTACTTCTTTCTCTAGCTTATGATATTACATAGTAAGTTCACAGAAGTGTTTTGCAGTAGAAGGAAAAGGGCAGAAGTTTTTCTTTAATCAACAGTTCTGTTTATTTTTTTTAACAGGGCATAGCAATATTGTTTTATCCCAGAAATAATCTCCTTTTGTAACGTGTTTACAGTTCTGGTGCTCCTACAATCAAGCACACATTTTCACTTTTCAATAAATAGTTGATACAATGTGAGTCTTAAGGAAAAAGTAAAAGGAGCCTTCATGTCACATGTCCTTCTGTCTCTGAATCAAGGACACGTTCACATTTCCCTGGTCTACCTCAATCAGGAGATCTTTGTGTTACACTTCTTTACTAATAACTTGGAGAACATGACCCAGAATCTCATTAGAAAGAGCAGAATCTTCAAGGGCAACTTAAAACAAAGAACCTTTGCATCTTCTCTCATCTTATGAAACTGAAACTTATCTTGCCAGAAGGCCCTTCACACTTACAGAACTTTGTGGAATGAAAAGACAACATAAGACAACAAAGTCCTCCATTATAGCTATTTCTGAAATCTTTCTTGTTGGTGGGTGATTGGTATGCATGCACTTTTTGCCATTGACTAGCAGACTATGTGTAAGGGCACTATTCTCCCAGGAAAAGCAGCTCTAACAAACTCAAAGTTCTCCATCCCAGAAGAAGGTTCTAGAAATTAGTGTGAACATAAATTTGTTTGAATACTGCTTTTATTTATTTTCTGTTGCTATGATCAACATTATGACTAAAATGCAACTTAAAAAGAAAATAGTTTATTTCAATATATAAGTGAGAATCCTTTATTTAGGGAAGCCGGGGCAAAAGCTCATGGCAGAGTCTGGACTCAGGAACTGAAACAAAGACCATGGAGAAATGAGACTTACTGGCTTAATCCTAGTCTCACATTCTGCTACTTTTCTTATAGAGCTTAGGCCCACTTTCCCAAGGATGGTATCCCCTCAATAGACTGAGACTTCCCACATCAATTGTCAGTCAAGGATGTTCTTCAAACACATGCCAACAGGCCAATATTATAAAGGCAAGTCTTCAATTGAAGACCCATTTTACAAATTGTATGAATTTGACAAGAAAGATTAGCCATCATAGAAAGTATCATAAAAGTCCACCAAAGATATTTGTTTAGCCAAAGCCATGAGATTTGCATGAGATCAAGGCTGGTCACAAAGCTAGTATGGCCAAGCTCTCATTGATGGTGCCAGCTGGAAGCTTCTTCAACAAACAGCCTTGGAAAGTGAAGACACAGGAATCTGTCCTATATAACTTTTGATCCTTTCCTTGAAACATTTTCTACCTTGTATCTCCTTAATCTATGGGTGATTGGAATACACACAGGGTTCCAGGCATTCATGAGTTTATAGGCCCTCCAACATGTCTGGAAACTATACAAGTCTCAATTCCACGCATATATAACTCCAAACTATACCCTTTCATGCATTAATTAAGGGTTACTTGATAAGATGTTATATGCATCTGCAAATAGACTTTAATCACTTGTTTTCAATGGCTACAAGGAACTGTCATACTTTCCCCCTACCCAAGACTCAGAATGTAGCAATCTGAACAGCTCCTGCAGGTGTCAGCACATCTTTCCTGGTCATCAGTATCTCACTGCTTACCAGTGCTCCTGGATCCTTCTCCCAATGGCACTGGAGCCTCAGAAGCCAGGGGAGCTGCCAATAGGCTGAGATCAGATATTTTCCCCCAAGGCTATGGTCTTTGATTACCTCTCTAGTCACATCATGTATCACTCACTTTCAACGCTACCATAGAAATTCCACCTGACCATACCTTCATTCTTGAAGGATCTAGGCCATTCATTTATCATCCTGCTTTAATTGGGTTTTTGTAGCTTCATATTGATCTTAAACATATAACATGGCCACTCCAAGATACACAAGATCTTGGGCACTTCAAAATCTTCCTTACCTCTATTGTGGAAAATATGTCCCCATATTTTAGTCTGGATCAATCACTCTTACTAACAGTTAATTCCTCTCTTAGCCTCTTGACTCAAAGATATCAGAAGCTCAAAGTGGCCAGGAGAAAGTCTTAGCTTCCAGTTCAATGGAATGTTTGTTGTGACTCCTGACAGAAGCGTTCCCATTTCTGGAAACAAAATTTCAAGTGCACCTGAGCATAAAGTTTGGGAAAGAAAACTATTTCTTAGTGCGCTGCTACGAGTGTTGTTCAGTGGCACCATTCTCATTGCTTCCCCTTGATTCTTGGATCAGTGACTCCTGGCTATATGAGAAGCCATATCATGTGTTTGATAGCCTTCTAGAGAACTTATTCCTAGGCTATCGTCTTATCACTACCTAACTGATGCTATGGCTGTGTCTCTAAAATGCCATTCAATCTTTCTATGAAGCCAGCTGTTTCTGAATGATGGGGAATTTGATATGATTAGTGAGCTCCAAGGATCAGTTTCCACACTTATTTGATCATGAAGTGAGTTAATTGTTCAGAAACAATTCCGTGTGGAATACTGCAACAGTAGACAAAGCATCTGTAGGTCTACAAATAGCAGAAAAGTACACGTCTATTCTAATAAAAGCAAAGAACACTCTCTATGGTTTGGTGCAGAAAGCTTGCTACTAAGTCACTCCAGAAATGGCCCATATCTAGGGCCTGGTATTGATCTCTGCTTTTGGCATACTTGATGCTAAGCAACAGCCATATCCTGGTCAGATTTGGTGTGTGAAAGTCCAAGATGTTGAGTCCAAATTCAGCCTCCACTTCTCTTTCTTCATGGATCCATTGAACAGTAACAGGGATGGCTGAGAAGAGATGTTGACATTCCACAGACTAACTCACAATATCTTCTTGATTACTGAGCCCCTCCTCTGCTGAAATCACCTTTTGATGAGCATTTTCAGGAGCATAAGAATAGTCAAGTCTTTGCCCCATTTGAAGAGATCTATCAGCATACAGTTATCAGAGACATTGGGTAGTCTTGCCAGTGAACTACAGATTACTAGAAAAATTGGAGTTCCCTAAGAACATATCTAAGAACTGAAAAGTGAACTAAAACAGAAGTGTGATAACAAGGTTGGTAGTCTTTCAAAGAAAACTTGAAGTAAGCAAGCTGAACGTCTCAGTAGACTCTTGGAGGAGTCAGATAGTGAAGAAGTCAGAAAGCCACACCATTTGAGTTAGGCTGGCTTGTAGGTCAGCTACGTGATGGACAAGCAGCCCCACAACATGGAGGGGATCTTTAAACACATCAAAACCCCAAATATTAATGAAAGCATGCTTGAAACATAGGCAGAAAAAGGACAGGGCAAGTCACACTTTGAGTGATTCAGAAAAGCAAGGCCACTGTGAGCTGCAGCTGCGTGAGTCACTGTGATAAGGGGCGAGGGTTCTGGAAAGCAGAGTGCTTATCTCATGAAAGGATATCCTCCTGACTATTCCACATGGCTTAAGGAGGATTGCCCTTCCAGAGGGAATGTCCTGCCTCCCTGAGGAATGGTTTCTTAGAGGTAATTCAACTGGGGAAATTAAATGTTAGTGTCCAACCACACTGAAGTTCCTATTCTCTGTATTTGAAGGAAATAATTTTCCTGTAATGGGCCTTGGCTACTCCTATAACAATACCTATTCTCTGAATGACTTTTTCACCAATTTTCTAATCATCCTCCATCCTAAGTCTCAGGTGTACAGTCAGACCATTGGCTGTGGTCCAGATAGTAACACTGAGTTGAACGATAGTCATTTCTTCCAAGAAAAGTGTATGACCATGTGCTTTGCCGAGAATTTTACCCAGTGTGAAGATGTCCCTTCACCAGAACTTTCAGTGTTGTTCCAGCAAAGGGCTCTAATACTCTAGACATACCTTCTGAGTAGTGGCTGCTTAGTGTAAAGAGCCGTTGCTGCCACACTCTGACCTTCTTTTTCTCAATCATTCCTTGAGCATATTTCATGAGGTCATAGCTGCATATCTGAGAGAGAAAGGCATTGCCACAGATCTAAGAACCATAGGCATTTGGAAAATTTCTTCATGTAAGTGGCTTACTCCTTCAGAATGTGCTCAAGCCTAGCCATGTGAAAGATTGTATTTATAGATGTCTAATTTCATGGCTTAGTGAGTCAAATAAATCTCAACTCATGAACTGCTGCTCAGATCACATGGTAACTTCATGTTCCATTGCCAAATATTCTGTTTCCCTGGGGGGGGCAAATAAAAGGCCCATCATTGTTTTACAGAGGATAGAAATAGTCTACAAATGATATTAGGATCTTGCTCTACATTCTCAATGGTCTCTCCTGAAATTCACTTAAGGGGTCTGCCATAGACAACATTCTGATCTGACACTGAGGTCTGAAGTCCACTCATGTGTTCAGGATTGCATGAATCAAGTGACAGAACATTCTACACAGAAGCCTGGAGCTGCTGAAAACCCTTACCTTGTTCAGGCTGCGCTGAAAACCAGCGGCTTTAAGCTTCACTTGCTATGTGGGTTAGAGTAACACATTCAAGTGTGGAATGTGTGGATTTCAAAATCCAAACAGGCCACTGAGCTCTGTGCATCTTAGTCAATGGACTTCCTACCCAGGCACATGCAAGCAACCCTAATTAAGCTCAGTGGGCCACACACCAAGAAAAGACATAAGGCAGAAAGGAGATTTGTTGGGGAAGATGAGTTTAAATGGCAAGAAAGAAGTAAGAAAGTGTAATGGGTGATAGAGATGCCTAAAGTAATTATGTATCTATAAATCCACGAAAGAATAAAAATATGAATAACTTTCTGTATGTCAGTTACAAACTTAGAAAGAAGTCAAGAAAAAATATAATTCACAACTTTTAAATAATGTAAAATTATTATTTAATAAAATACCTAGGAATAGGCATAATCAAGGTGGCAAAGGACCTCTGCAGTGAAAGCATTAAGACAACAAAGAAACAAGCAGATGAAGAAGCTTGAAGAAGGAAATGTGTTTCATGCTTATGGATTGGCATGGTAGCACAAAAATTAGTAGACTGTCAATAGCCATCTAGATAACAGACTTCTCACTACAGTTCCAATGTTCTTCAGAAAACTATAAAACAGAACTAAAGTATATAGGAAAACACAAAAGGTATATTTTGTACCCTAACATAGCTATGAACTTCTTTCGTGACTGGGCTGTATTGGGTTACAACAGGGTCCCTTGAACATGGCCTACCCTCCTGAGACCACAGACCTCATTCTATAGATGCCTTCAACACGCCTCCTGTGTGAAGAGAGCGCTGTGCAGAGAAGTAGAACAGAAGAAGGCATCTTCTCTCTGCACAGAATAACAATTTTTACTTGTCAAATTCATGTGAATTAAAATCATTGCATTAAAAATAAAATAAAATAAAATAAAATCATTGCATTCTAGAAAAATTCAAATAGACTTTCAGGTCATTGCTGAAGGAGGGCCCCTAACACCCTGCAAACAAAGCTTAATCAAGGGTGGAGTCCTGACTCTACAGTGAAGAGAGCCACCCCCTCTCCCTCCCAGAATACTACTGCACAGTCAGGTGTACCATCAAGCAGAGTTTTTTTTTAACTTACTGAAATAAAACAAGGAAGAAAGAATACTACGTTTAAAATCAAGCTTTATTTTTAAGACATTAGAGTGTACCTTATTTTTACTAGAGCAAAATTTACAGATCCTTGTGAGAATCAAACACATACAGGATTTCAGAGCATGGTTTAAAATATTGGTAAGTTTTTATTAGTGTGAACAAGAGACAGAGTTCACATAAGAGGTCTTGAGTGTTGGATCCTTCATCGCACAGGTTGACCATTATAACTGGGAAGCCCCTGCTATTTCTTCTTTCCCCCTAGCCTTGTCACCACTGTGCAGCTCACATCTTGGGCCAGAAGGCTCCTCCAGCAATGGCAAAGTAATTGTTTTGCTCCTTGCCTAGCTTTGTGTTGCTATCCATGTCGCAACTGTTACTCTGGCTGGAAGTGTAGAGTATGTGGCCTTCATTAGAAAGAATGAAGCACCGTGGCTTTATTGCAGTATCTTCCCTGGAACTTCTGTCCTTCAAGGGAAGCAGCCATATTGAAAGCCCAACCTGCAGTACATCTACCACAAGCAAGAAGAAAGATTATCATCATAACCAAATATCAACTGTAGCCACTGCTCACAGAGCTGAACACTTGGTGAAACAGTGGACTGCTTGTGTTCCTACAGCTGAGAGAAGTGAGGATGTCAGGTCCTTCTTGGCTTCCCTATGGGCGGTTGATGGTGGGAATGCGACACTGTCATACCTGGTCCTTCTCAGGTGTCACATTATTGTCCGCTGTCAAATCCTCAAATTCAGTGATATCACTAAAGAGATTTGTGTTCATTACGTCTTGGTCTCCCAACACTGCATCTGAAGAGCAAGTCATCCCTTCCCAGAATTCGTCATTAGTCTTCACGGAAAAAGCAAATAAAACATTAAAAAACCAACAGATAGCGGAAAAAATCAGAGAAGAAGCAACACAGGGTTAACAGTTCACTGTCACTCACCAAGTCACTAAATTCCTTCAGGCCCATGCAGACGCTGGCCTTGCCCTGCTCATGTTCTTCATTGTGCTGCTTGATTTTCTTTTTATTTTCCTCCCACACCATTCTTCTGTGTCCTTCTTCATCCTGGAAATAAACACTACAGATAGTACTTCCTTCAGATTAATTCCCCCTACATGCTGACCAAGTGGAATATAGTAAAAAGGAGCCATGGAGAGGGATCTCAGGACACTACAGCCAGGCATTCGCCACACTCAGAGGATCAACACTGTTGGCCACATTGGATTCATAGTGCCTGTCTTTAGGCAACGTCTTGGTGATGGCTGGCCTCCATGCCTACTTTTATCTTTCCAAACTCCCTGCAGTTAAGATCATCCTCTCTGAGATCTTTGGACTGTTCCTATGTTACCTACCTGGCTGTAGGATTTCCCATATTTCGTCTTCCACTCCTGCCACTCTGCATCCACACTTGGGTCAGGTGATGAAGAGGCTGAGGCCATTGCCAAGCAAAGAGTGGTTGGGAAAACAGCAGGAGCCAGGTACCAAAAAACCCAGAGAAAGTCTAGGGTTAGCCATCCCAACGTTATTGGAACATTTTTGCAGCAGCAGCCAGCTGGATCTCACACCCTGTGCACCTTGGCTGGTGTTTGTTTCTTGCCTGAAATTTGTAGTGTCCAGGTAGAGGCTAAAGCCAGCACTGCACTGTCCCTGGCTGCAGAGGAGCTGCTTAAATACAAAGGAGGCCCCCAGGGCTCAGGCTCAGCCCCGCCTCCAATCCAATCCCCTCCAGGTGGTGGCTCTCCCTACCTGGGGGCCTTGGCCCACCACCTGGCATCACGTGCAAGCTCAGCTAAGGCAACTGGGCCACAGAGCTAAAGAAAATATGGCTCAAGAGACAAACTAGACCCCAGGGATTAACCTGTGTTTTACAGGATGTGACTTTTCTGAGAATTTTAAGACTCACAGACTAGTCTCTCTTTGTTACAAAGAACATCTTTAGGGGCAGCAGAATTATGGCAGAATGACACAATTGGGGACAGTAATGCATCTCAAAGTCCCACCTCAGATTCTGCATCTGTCAGGAGAGCACATGCTAGCCTACTGGTGAAGGAGCTGGTGACAGCACATCGGAGGCATCAAGCAGTGTGTACCTGTCTGTGTCTGCCATGCCTGCCACACAACTAATGACAGACAGAAGCATTTCCAAAGGGGATGAAATAACTAGCAAGAAACAGAGGTGTCAGACACTGGTGACTTAGCCTGGCCGTCAGCGTCTCAATCCAGGACTTCTCATCGTGAATAAAGATCACCTGAGTTGCCCAAACCAAACATCAGATGCCTGTTGCATACAAAACTAGGTGGCCACAGGGTGACAGAACATGAGGAAATTGCTGTGTGGACTTCACCATCACGCTGACAAGCACAGCTGGGTCTATGATCAGAAAGCAGATTTAGCAAAAATCAGAATAAAAAAAAATCACATACAGGTGTGACTGAAAACTACAGAGAATGTAAGTTACTGCAAGTGAAGAGATCTGAAGTTTGTTTCTATTTAACTATAACTCAAGAAAAGGTAAAGCGATAGATTCTTGCCCATTTCCCTTTGAGTTTCCCAGAGTTTTACTGTGCATTTGTCAGACACATAATTGATATTTAAGGATGTTTGTGTGCTTGTTACAGGCAGACCTGGATAGATAGAGCCCTATAAAATGTGTGTGCCTTCCCCTCAGTCAAGTTAGAGGAAAACTTCCAACAGCTTACACATAACAGGAACAACATTTAGTTCACATTCCAAACAGAAGGAAAGAAATCCCTGCATGTTCGCAGCACATTTGAGCCTTGGGAATGTAGTCAAGATGTGACTTTTGTTTAGTGTTCTGTTCTTGTTATTAAATATGAAATAGGCTCCACACAAGACGTATGGTATGAGATTTATTGTAGAAGCCTGGATGGGGAGAGAAGGAAGGGGGCACCCCAGGGGACAGAGAGAAAGACAGAGGAAGAGAGGAAGAGAGACAAAGAGTAAGGGGGCTACAGGTTGGCGGGGGTGGGGGGCCCTAATGGCAGTGGCAGGTGATGACATCAGAGGTTGCTAGGCAGCTAGGAGGCAGGCTTGTGAATCTGTTCCTAGGCTAACACTTGTGTGTCGAAAATAAATGCTACAGCAGAAAAGGACTTTAGGGCTGCTATCATAAGCAAGCTCTGCCTTAATTGCCACATGGCTTTTGGCATCAGGAGAAAAGGTAAACAGCATCAGATTTGTCCTTTCACACCAGCATCTGGTGTCTTTGTAAGCCTGTTAAATTCATCTTTTATTAGTGCCTTCTGAAGAGCTGGACTTGTAGGTAGATACTGCTCAAATTTGATTTTTTTAATATAATGATGTAAAGTTTAGCTCAGTATAGTTGTTTGCTCTGGCACCTGTGGTCTTCTAGTCTCTAACATCTGTCCAGGCCCTCTTGGCTTTTTGACTCTCCATTGAATTCATTGTTATTGCAATGGGTCCACCTTCATGTGCTACTTGGTCTTTTCCCCTTATGCATTTTATTATCTTCCTTTGTTCTGTGTGTTCAGTGTCTTGGATAATTTGTGTTCTGGTACTGTCTTTCTGGTGCTCTGTGTTTCTCATACCTTGATAGGCACCTCCTTCCTTAGAGTAGGGAAATTTCTTTTATGATGTTGTTTAAATTTTTCATCCTTCCTATGTTCCTATATTAATAGGTTTGGCGTTTCACAGTTTCCCTTGTTTCCTGGATGTGTTTTGCCTAGATGTTTTTAGATTGCACATTTTCTTTGACTGATGTCTCTGCTTCTTCTTCCTTGTCTTCACTGCCTGATATTTTCTTCCTTCGATGTCTTATGTCTTGTACTCTGTTGTTGGGTCTTATCTCTAAGGATTTTGTTTGACTTCTTAAAATTTTAATTTCTAGTTTTTGCTTTGTTTGGGTTTTCCTTAGTGACTTTATTTGTTTTTTCATGTGTTGCACTGTTTTTATTATTTCATTCTTCTCTCTCTCTCTCTCTCTCTCTCTCTCTCTCTCTCTCTCTCTCTCTCTCTCTCTCTCTCTCTCTCTGTGTGTGTGTGTGTGTGTGTGTGTTTTCACAGGCATCACTACCCAATTTATTCATATCCTCTTTAAGGTCCTTGAGCATATTCATAATAGCTATTTCAAAGTCCTTTCTTTGTGTTCAGCTTTGCTGCATTTCTTAGGGTCTTCTGTAGCAGGCTTGCTGGGTTCTGGTGGAGACATATTGTCTTGAACAGTAATGATTGTTTATTTGTGCTGTTTCTAGGGTGTTCTGTTCTTTGTTTTGTGTTATTATCTGTATATCTGGGTTCACGTACAGTGTGGACACTGATTCCTAGGCCAGCAAGGCCAATGGGTTCCCAGGTAGAGAGGACACAAAGGGATGGGGTGAGGGAAGAAAGCTGGGTCCACTATGAGGTTCTGTGGAATCCTGAGGATGTGCAAGTTGGTAGGACAGGTTTCTTAAATTTCTCCTCTAAGATATGCCAAGTAGGACACTTTGTGAAAGGTACCATCACAGATGGCTATGTGTAAAGCCATGAAGCCAAGATCATGGCCCTGAGATAACGTTTGACCTGCACCAGAGATGTCTGCATCACTCTTCTCTCTAAATTGTAGTACAGATTATCATTCATTGTTTTGTTTACAAAAAGAAATTAAAACTCTACTTTATTTATAATGCCCAGTTATTTCATTAAATAACACGCATCTGAAATTTAAACTGCAAAGACCTTGAACCTATGCTTTTTCATGTGCACGTTTGTTGAACGTTTTGGTCAAGAAAGAATGTTTACAGTTATTAAAATACTTTGGGTTTCCTGTATGGAAAATCCTCACTGCAGTGGACTTCTTAGTGGTACTCCGCTGTGTTTGCTGGTGGGGAGAGGGGCTGTTTTCTCCTATGGCATCCTGTATAGGACACCAGCACTCCTGGGTGCATTGCACAGGCTGCATACCCTACTGCTTTGTACAATAACAACTGCTAAAGGCAGTGTGCTTTGTTAGACCTGAGGAAAACCAATTCCAGGACTGCTGACTAAAGCAGGTTTTATTTAGAACTAGCCTGTCAGATGTCTCTTCCAAAGCTGAGACTTCAGAGAGCAGTCTCTCACTGGCTTTGGAGGTCTCTCTGGGTGGCCTGAATAGAAAATCATCACCAGAGGAAGGGTCAGGGTCGAGATAATTGGCTGTTAGCATCAGGACAAAAGAGTGGCTGACTCAGGACTCAAGGCTCCTTGTGCGGTAAATAAGTGTCATAAAAAAAACCCAACAACAACTTTTGGGATAATTGGCTGTTAGAAAAGATGTAATAAAAATAAATGCAAGCATACATACATCATGTGGAAGGGGAGCCATCAGGGTATCTGGAAGACATTTTCGTAAGGCAAAAGGGAAAGCAAATACCACAGATTCAGGAGTTTAGCAAGGCAAAGGGGCGGGCATACATCATGGGGTCACAAGTCCAACTTAAGCTGGAAAACATGGTTTTCAGGATACATTAGGCTTAGGAAACAGAAACTACTCTTGTAAGGTATGGAAATGTAATAACAGTGTACTACGATGTGGCTTCAGTTTAGAGTATACAACCTTTCTGGTGCTTCTCTGGTGATACCATTTCTGTGTTAAATTGGAAGTCCCTTTGTGCTGCCTGGAAACTATGGTTCTTATACATTATAAGGACAGCTAGATTAGTGTTTGGTAATGTCTGTTTTCATGTCAACAGTTGAGTATGTACAAGAGGCACTACTGATTTCTTGCAGTGTTCAGTATGAGGTCTTGCTTTATTAAAACATTCAGTTTTATGTACCTTAATTCTGCACTAGAATTATGGATGTGCACTGGTTGTTAATATTTATGCATTTCATATAATTATATCAGTATTGAAGCTATATTTTATTATGAAAATAATAAAAAGCTGTGTGCAGAGGAGAAAATAATTTTTTCTTACATCCTCCTAAAAAACTGAAGACAGTTGTAGTAGGGTGAGACTATTTGAACTACTATTCCAGATATTTAAGTAAGGAATGTGAAGGAGGTTATAAGCAGATGTTGTATAGACACTGAGCGACGTTGGAACACTCAGCTCTACATGTAAGGTCTTCATCAAATCCCTCCCCTCAGGGACCTCTGCAAAAAGAGGCAGAAAGATGTAGCCCATGAGGATGGAGGACAACAAGAAAACAAAGCCCTCTAACACGGTCAAAGGTCATGTGAACTCACAGAGACTGCAGCAGCTTGCCTAGGGCCTGCATGGGTCTGAAGCACACCAGGTCTTTGCATGCATGTTATGGCTTCCAGGTTAGTGCTTTTCTGGAATTTCTGAGTGTGAGGATGAGTGCTTTACTTCTCTGACTCTTGTGCCTTCTGTGGGATTTACCTTCTGTTTGTTTGTCTTGTCCAAATGCAATGTGGTACTTTTTCTTTACTATTTTATGTTGTTGTTATTATTGTTGTTGTTGTTATTAGAAGTATGTTATAATCCCTTAGAAGCATGTTTGTTTTCTAATGAAAGACAAAATGGAATAAGTCTGGATAGAAAGGGAAGTGAGGTAAAACTGTGAGGTAAAAAGGGAGGGGAAACTGTAATCAGAATATATTATGTGGAAAAAAAATCTATTCTCAATTAAAGAGGAAAAAGGCAAACATATTTTACCTTGTGAGGTAGTCTTCCAGGCCTTCTGCATGCACTTTCACATACTAGGTACAATTCTGTCAACTGAGTATCTAGTCTAACTTACCCTTGAGTATATCTTGTCCAAGTTTCCCCTTTTAATTTGTCAGTCCCAGAGATACAATAAACAGATATCTAAAGCAAGTACATGGAGCATTTGTCAGTCCACATGTGAGTTGTTGCTCAGGGCTTCAGGAATTAGAGCTGAACAGTGTGAGCTCCGTTAGTACAAGGGCTAAGCAGTGTGAGCTCTGGTAGCACAACAGTTTCCTGTGCCTTGTGGCTTCAAATGTCACAGCTCTAACTAAGGGCTTATGACACAGTTGGCCAGGATTTGTATCCAGGGAGCTGAGGTCACCTAAAGAAAACCTTTCCAGTGTTTCTTACCAAATCTAAAGCACAGACTAAGGGAGCCTCAAGTCTTGTGAGACATAGATACCTTCTTACCGACCAATAAATAGCAGAAATTTTGCTATGATTCATACATAATTGACAATTAGTTAATTATAAATAATATTATTATCATTTAATTGTTTTATATTTATTTGTATGCATTGGAAATGATTATTTATCTAAATAGTTGATAAATTAACAAAATTAATTAAATATAAATGATAATATATAAATTAAAATGTCACATAAAAAGCTGATCACGAACACAGTTTGAGTTACCGGATAATTAGGAGGCTCACTGTCAAGTATTCACTTTCCCTGAAGGCCCGATAGTAGGCCAGAGACTGTTTCTCAAAGTAGAGGGGTTGTCCAGAGAAGATCATAGGAACTTGCTCTATATTCTAAGGGCCTCTGCTAGGGATCACTTATGGGCCCAACTACAGACTTCACATAGCATTCCTACCTGTCACTGAGGACTCAGATTCAATCAGGTATGTTGTTTTAAATAGCTCAAATAACAGGGCCTCCTACATTGCATGAAGGACCTATTGAAAATTCCTACCTTGTTCTGGCTGCACTTGAAACTAACACCTTCAAAGTTCCCAAGTATGTGGGTTAGAGTAACACATTCAAGTGAAGAATGTGCTTATTTCAAAATCCAAATAGACCACTAAGCTCTCTGCATCTTAGTCAATAAAACTTCCACTCAGGCACATGCACACAACCCAACTAAACTCAATGGGTCATACACCCTAAAAATAGAAGAGGATTTGTTGGAGGGAAAAAGTGAGAATGGGAGGCAAGAAAGTTTAATGACTGAATACATTATAAACAGAAAACTGTCCAATAAATAAACATTTGAAATATGAATAGGATTCTCTATGTCCATAGCAAAATTACAGAGAAAGAAGCCATAAGGCTTCCAACAACAGTAACCACTCCCATTTAACCAACATAGTAAAGGTCCTCTTCAACTAAAACATCAAAACAATTAAGAAAAAAATGTATGAGAGTATTGCAGAATATAGGTTTGAAGGAAGGTCAGAACCAGAGGAACAGGGAATTTTCTGTGTGACATTTGTCTCCTAGAAATGTCAAATGTTATGTCCATAAGGACAAGGAGGGTTCAACCATACAGGAATTATTACAAGGAACTAATGAATGCTGAGAGCAGGAAAAATAATCTTTCCTAAGGAAGAACACACCACCTCGTTATTTAATTAGAGATGATGAGCCCTGAAAACATACAAGTAACATTGTGCAGACTGAGAAAGTCGCATATATACTTATGAATCCACACACATTTATATTGTTACATATAACAACAAATAATGAAAAAAGATGATAAATTACAAAGAGCAGGGAAGTATATGGGAATGTTTGGAAGGAGGTAGGGGGAGAGACAAATGGTATAATTATAGCATAATTTCAAAAGTTTAAAAAAAATGCAGCTTTAGCTGGGCATGGTGGCACAAGCCTTTAATCCCAGCACTTGGGAGGCAGAGGCAAAAGGATCACTGTGAGTTTGAGGCCAGCCTGGTCTACAAAGTGAATCGAGGATAGCCAAGGCTACACAGAGAAACCCTGTCTCAAAAAAAAAATGGCCTTTAAAAATGGCCAGTGAACTAATGAGCTATCTAAGAAAGTTTGTAAAAATGTTTTAAAAAACATTTAAAAAAAAGTTTTAAAAAAATGTTCAATGTCCTTAACAACAAGGGGAAAATAAAATTCCAACTGCTTGATAGTCTCCTATAAGAGTCAGAATGGATGCTGTCAGGGAGCCAAAGGTCTGAGGAAAGAGTCAGTGTCCACTGCTAACGGGGTGTAGACTGCAGCCACTGGGGATTTGGTGTGCAGGCTTCTCAAGAAGCACAGTTATATCTGTAATGCAGCTAAGTATGTCCATGAGATGCTAAGTTAGCATACCACATACGTTCATATGCATGTGTTCACTGTTGTACCATTCACAATGGCTAAGGTATGGGGCCAGCCTAGACATCCACCAAGTGATGAATGAATAAAAAAAAATCATGATGCATTTACTCAATACATTTTCTTTTACACATAAGGAAAAATGACATCATGCCATTTGTAGGAAACCTATTTAACTGGAGGTCATTATATTCAGCAGATAAAACCAGAGTAGTAAAGACAAGTAGCATGAACATCATGAGGTATTGGACCCGGATTTAAGTGTGTTTGGCAGGGTGGCATAGGTAGATCATTAAATAAGAAGGGGGCACTGAAATAGAAGAATGCTTTGTAAGTTTAGGAAACCAACAAACTGATTTGTTGACGGTGACTACATTCACCCTTTAGTCCAGAAAAGTAAGAATCACTTATTCGATACCCTGCTGTATCCAGAGGGCTGGGAGTAGCTTCAGTCCAGCCTACAGTGCAAAGTATTGCGTGTCAAGGTGTAGGGGATGCTTTCCAGTTTTGCAGGTTGTATTTGTGTCATGGTTTTCTGGCATGCCACTGGTACCATGAGGACAGGAGTGTGGGCTGACACGTGTGCAGCTTTGGGAAGTTAGTAAGAACAGTGCATATAATTCAATTCTATGGAAGAATGTTTGCTCTGTATAAAGGAGGCTGACCCTGGTTGATAATATTCTACCAGAGGAACTGGACCACACATGCAGGTGTTACTTACTGCTGTGGTTTGAGTGTGAAGTATGTCCCACAGCCTTACATTTGTCATTAGCTACTGATGAGGCAGGAGAATAGGAACAGCGGTGGGAGATGGGGAATTCCAGAGACTAATGTAGGGAAGGTACTGGGAGAGTCTCTACTGGACACCCCTAGTCTACCTTGTAGTGCACCTATAGCAGCCTGGCTATATAACACTCCGCTTTCCTGCAACTATCCAAGTATTTTTAAGGGTCACCATTAAGTGCTAAGATCCTGGAAACTAGAGTGGCCGTCCTATAGATTCAAATACATGCCTCTAACAATGGGAGAATTGGGATGGCTTGGTTGTGGCGCCCTTAGGGCATTCCAGAAAACTATTCCCTAGGGAAATGAGTCCCCAGTATCAGCACAAGACAGTGAAACGTTTTAGATCCAAGTGTGAAATATTACCTTCAGGTATGTGAAAACCAGGCAGTGTAAATTTGTAAAGAACTGGTTCTATAGGCATGAAAAACCCAAAATTCGGTGAGGCGTGGATTCTGAGAGACACTGAGGTTAGGCATCTGTTCTCAGGTCAGAGCATCTGCAAACAGGCTCTGTAGGGGCCCTCATGGAACTGAGGATGAAATCTTACTATCAGTAGAGTTCACAGGAGGCAGTGAGGCCAGCACCATGGGATATCTACCAAAGAAAGCAAAAAATATGGAAAGAGACAGCCTAAGAAAGAGTTTACATGTCCTACAGGGATCACAGCTGAAGGACTCAGCTGTCTATGTCAACCATGGAATTTAGTATATGATATTTTTTTCTGATGGGTTATTGTCTTGCTTTGGACTTGTCAATCTTTGGTATGTTCCCATAATTCCATTTTGGAATGGAAATTCCTACTCTGTGTATTTGTCTGTTGGAAGCCTGCAATGTGTTGTCATTGGTTTAATTTTATAGGTGGTCATAGTTAATGGTAGTCCTTGAGTGTAAGAAAAACTCTGGACTTTGGAGATTGAACACTTCTGGAAACATGATGACTTTGGAGGTTGGACTGAATGCAATTTGCAGCAATAGACAGCCATGTACCTTTGTATGACTGGGCTCAGTCGGACTGTAAAAAAGTCACTCGAGTGCTGACTACACTCCTGTGACCACAGACCTCATCTGGTAGGTGGCTTCATGTGACCACAGTGCAGTTAGTACAAGTCACTAATATATTCTTATAATATGAGACTCATGGCACAGGAACAGGACAGTGAACAGAAGGCACCATTTCTGCACTGAGTAGCTTTCTAATTGCTGTCTATACTTGGTGAATTCATGGGAATGAACAATTTGGAATCCAATAAAATTCCATACACACATTCAGATCACTGTCAAAGGTAGGGTCAAAAAAACCCTGGGAATAAGCTCAACCAATGATTGTGACCTGACTGTACAATGAGAGAACCATTCATGCTTTCTCTTAGAACATCATGCTGCAGTGAGCTGTACCTTCAAGCAGAACTGTGTCTTTAAACACATAAAAACTGACAGAAACAAAACCAGAAAGAAACAGAATACTAATTTCAGATATAGCTCTAAATTTAAGACATCATGGTTTTATATTATTTTTATTAAAGTAAAATGTAAAGATCCATGTGAGAATCATTTACATAAAGGACTTCATGGATTAAAGAATTGGTAGTATTTATTAGTATGAATATGCCTTAGAGTTCACAAGACAGTGTTGATCTCACATGAGTTCAGTGTTGCATTCCATACAGCTCATGGTTGACACTGCAGCGGGCTCCCCCTGCTGGTTTCCCCCAGTCCAGCCTCTTCAGCATCATGCAGCTCGTATCTTGCGGCAGAAGGCTCCTGAGATTGGACTTTGGAGACCGAACAATGGCAGAATAATTGCTTCACTCCTAGGCTATCTTATTGTTACCAAGGAAGCCACAACTGTTACTCCGGCTGAAATAAAAACACGTATCACATTAATTTGAAAAACTGCAGCATAATGGCTTTGTTACAATATCTTCCCTGTGGTATGTATGTGTATATATACATATGTATGTGTATAAATACATATATGTGTGTGTGTTTTATAACTCACACAAACACACAGACACACACACACACACACATGTTCACCATGTTTAATGCCAAACTACAGTACCCCGATCACGAAGGAAAGGCTGTCAATGACACCCCAATATAAACTCTTTCCACATTTCATAGAGAAGAACACGTAGTCAAACAGTGGGTGTATGCTGTTCCACTGCTGACACGGTGAGGACTTCGGTTCCCTCGTGGCTCCCTGTGGGCAGGTGAAGGTGGGGTTGTGACTCTGTCATACCTGATCCTTCACAGGTGTCACATGGCTGTTCTTTTCCAAATCCCCAGATTCAGGCAAATGATGAACCGTTGGTGGACACATGGAGTGTCCACAGCAATTTCTCTTGAATTCTTCAAAAGTCTTCATAAAAGAGCAAAATAAAACACTGAAAACCAGATACAGGAAAGATGTGTGGAGAAGAAACACAAAGCTAAGAATTTATGTAGTAGTCACCATGTCAGCAAAGTGGTTCAGGCCCATCATGAAGCTGGTCTTGCCCTGCTCATAATCTGCGTTGTGCTGCTCAATCATTTTCTTGTTCTCTTCCCACACTGCTCTTCTGTATCCTTCTACCTCCTGGAAAAAAAAGACAATAGATGGTATTTTCTCATATCAACTCTACATACAGGTGTCCAGTGATAAGAGAAGAAGAGCCACAGAGAGTGATCTCAGGACACTGCAGCCAGCCATTCTCCTGGCCCACAGGAGCAGCATCGCTCACCACCCTGACCTCACGGTGCCTGTTTCCAGGCGAGCCCTTGTTGAGGGTTGGCCTCTATGGCCACATTTCTGCCTGTACAGCCCGAGCAGCAAGAGCCACTCTTTCTGAGATCCCTCTGGACAGTGCCCATATTACCAACCGGGCTGTACTTTTTATTGAATTTCATCTTCCATTCCTCCCATTCAGCATCCAAACTGGGATCAGAAGAGGAAGCAGCAGCTGAGGCCATTCCCAAGCGCAGAGGATGAGCAGAAAGACAGCACTGATCAGGTCTCAAAAACCTAGAAGTGGAGGATTTGGTCAATACTCAATGATCTGCCTTGAAAAGACACAGGCAAGTACTGCTATGCACATTGACTAGGTTACATGTACGAGTATATATGTACACGCATATGTGAGTGTAGTAACTGTTAGGTCCTGCTGCAGGGCGTGGCTGGCATGGCCTGCCCTCTGCCTAGGGGCGGGGTTTCTGCTCTCCCAGAGAGTCACTATATAAACCAGACATTTTGATTCCAGGATCCCCTTTTTCCCCAACTCGCTTCCCTTATCCCCCCCACCCCCACCCCAGCGCAGGTCTCCTTTCCCTTCCCCCTCCTGTGCCACTTCTAATAAACCAGCATTTATCTTATTCTAGCTTCGTCGCCAATTAGCTCATTCTGTTTATTTAATCGATCATCTGCTGCTGGTGACTGGGGGGCGGGGCGGGGGCGGGGAGAGAAGTTGAGCCCCATTCAGCCCCGCAGGCCGGACTCTTGGGGCCACTCTCTATACCTCAACGTTCTCTGCCTGCTCTGATTTGATCTTTAAACCCCGGGAGAAGTTGAAGACCTCTGCCTAGTGACTCAGGGCCTTGTGGGGATGGCTCCAGGTGATGCTTGTACCCCAGCTGCTGCCTAGAGGCCCCTGGTGCCTTTTTTGGGGGGGGGGGGAGTCCAGAAATCATCTGGACTCAGTTCTGTGAAGACATGACAGTGCAGGAAAGAGTCCTCTGGAACAAAGCCAGGCCTTTGTTCCAAGGTTATCTCACATTCCAGGGATGGGTGTTCCTGGATTTACCTCACCAAACTTAAGCAATCACAGTATATCGAATTGGGACGACACTTCCATATTCTTGTGATTTGGCAAAGGCTGGGAGACAGGATTGCCACAGGGTGTCTACATAATTTATGTTTTCAAACTGCATCTGTCTATGTTTTGTTTTGTTTTGTTTTTTTAAAACATGTTCTCACCCCTCCCCCTCCCCCACATGGCCAGGCAAATGCTACTCCCTTTCTCCAACCCCACCCTCCAAGGAAAGCCTTCACATTCCTGGCGTTCCTGAGGACTGTCCCAAGCCCCTCGCCTGGAGCCACCATTTGTTGAGATCAGCTATATTTTTATAGATGGTGGTCCTCAAACCTGTCATAGAATCTGTAGAATAAGTACATGTAAATGCTTAATTAAAAAAGCTTAATGTGACAAGAGACCCCAGCTTCTGGTGCTGACCCCAAGGCCTCCAAGAAGACTTAGATACTGCCAGAGATGACCCTGCCTGGACTGTTGATACTGGGCAAATTTGAGCCAGCTGGGCCGCTGCAAAGGTCCTCCCCAAACTGTGGACACTTGGAGAGTTGACTGCCCCATTTTGCCTAGACAAAATAAGATCGGTCATTCTCCCAAAGTCCTCTTCCACAGAAAGAACTCTCAGGTTTGCTGGGCCAGGACTGATGCTGCCCTAAGATCTGTGCCCAGACTGAAGCCACTGACGCCACAGAAGCTACTGGGAAGGCTGTCTGAATAATGGGTAAGCCTCTGTCATATTAATCAATACTTCGGCCGGTTGGATTATGCCTCCTGCGGTAGTTTATCTTCCTGTGGCTCTAAAGGGTTTGAAGACCAGTTTAATGACAAAAACCAAGGCTTCAGCTGCCTTCTCAGAAAAGTGTAAAGTTTATGTAAGGTCTGAGGATCTAAGGCGTGTTTGAGGGTGAGAAGGTGTTTTGAGGTTGGTAATAAGAAAGTGATTTAAGGTACATAAGAACTCTTCCATTCCTATGCTACTGTTGTATGTAGACTGTTTAGAGCTTTAACATTAATCAGATTTTAAATTGTCTCCCGAGCCCATTTGTCTCTTTTTTTGTAAACTTAAAAAGATTCTTGTAAGATGCAGGAGATCCACTCAAATCCACAGGTCACACTCGAAATAAGTATTTCCATTTCAGAGGATGGGATTCCTTTCCCATTCCCCAGTTTTGGGGCTCTCTTCCCCCAACTACCAAGACCATGGGCCTAAACGTTTCAAATGTAAACTCCTTAACTTTATCTTCTGCCTTTAACATACACACTCACACACACACACACACACACACACACACACACACACACACTTTCGTTCCAGCATCCTGCCAGCTGCTGCATCCAGAATGCAAGTGCTCCAGCCTAAACCTCAAAAACTGCATTAGCTACACCTGCAGTTTCTTTGCCACATATGGTCTCACAGATCCTCAACTGCAAATACAATAGCTTGTTCTTCTCTGACTTGACCAATATTTCAGCTTTTTCACCCCCCTGTCTCCTCCTACTATTAGCCTGAAGTAGTCAAAAAGCCAGAATGCTGTGCCACCCATCCATTTATTACCAACAAAAGGCTAAGGTATTAGGTCCTGCTCCAGGGTGTGACTGGCATGGGCCTAGGTGTGGGCCTTCCACTCTCCCAGAGCCTCACTATAAAAAACAGACATTTTGGTTCCAGGGTCCCCTTTCTCCCCAATTCCCTACCATCTCTCCTTCCCTTCCCCCACGCCCCACGGTGCACTTCCCTTTCCCTTCCCCTTTCCCACTGTGTGCCCCCCTTTCCTTCCCCCACCCCCACCTTGCACTCCCCCTTCCCTCCCTCCTTTCCTACTGTGCACTCACTCCCCCTTCCCTCCCTCCTTTCCTACTGTGCACTCACTCCCCCTTCCCTTCCCCCACCACCACTGTGCACTCTCCGTTCCCTTCCCAGTCCTGTGCCTGCATTTATCTATTATAGTCAGAAAATGTATTTCCGAGGGTAGGAGGGAGAAAAGAGTAGGGAGGAATGATGTAATTCTATTGTTAACTCCTCCCTACAAAAAACCACCACCACCACCACAAAAAAAAAACCAAAACCAAAACAAACAAACAAACAAACAAAAAATCGAAATAGACAAACACGGAAACAAAGCCAAAACAAAAATTTTAAACCTAGGAAATAAGAAGGTCCCAGGTAAGCAGAGCGCACAGGATCTAGAGTCTGTGTACATCTCTTGTCTTTGCTCCCACCTGGAGTGCTGAAGAGGAATCCAGGACTGCGCTCTCCCAGCCTTCTAAGAGCAACTGACCAAGGAAGCCAGTGGTGCCGCCCATAGCAGCCCGTGGCCCCGCCCCTTCCTGCCTGGAGCATGGCTAGCCCTTCCCCAGGCCTCAGCCAGTCCCATAGAGCAGTCATCAGCCAGGCTGACTAGCTAGTCAGGAAACCATGGTTCAGGGAACTAATCACACCTTAGGCCCAAGCTGTGTCATATAGAATGTGGCTTTTCTGAGAAACCTAGGACTCACAGGATGTTCTGGTTTCTACAATTAACAGTCTTTAGAGAACAAAACCACAGCAGAATGACACCGATGGGGACAGCTCACAGTCCCACCCACGTATTCTGCATCTGTAGGGAGAGCACAGGTAGCCTACAAACTGTGAAAGAGCTCCAAACAGCACATCAACAGCATCAAGCAGTGTGTACTTGTTTGTGTCTGCCTTGCCCAAAAACAGCCTTTGACAGACAGGAGCATGAAATAACCATTCCATAAACAGGGCTTGAAAGCTCTTGTCTCTCAGCCTGAATGAACATCAGTGTCTCAGCTCAGGGCTTTACAGTTGCCTAAACCAAAGAGCAGATGTCGGATGCATACAAAACTAGGTGGCCTACAGGGTTATGTCAGACATGGGGAAATTGCTGTGTTGACTTCACCATTACACTGACAAGCACAGCTGGGCCCATGATCACAAAGCAGATTTAACAAAAATTAGAAAAGACTACAGTGGCTTTGTTCTAGAAAATACAGAGAATATAACTTTCTACATGTGATCAGCAGCTTGTTTCCATTTTGATACCTCATATGAAAAGATAAAAGAGCCCGTGCGTGGCCACTTTCCTTTGCTATTCTCCAGAGTTTTGCTGAATTTTTGTCTGTCTGACAATTGAGATTTGAAGACTTTAGGATGCTTATTACAGACATCCTTTTCTTTAAAAAGAAAAAACAAAACAAAACCATATGTTCTCCCCAAGCCAAGTTGGATGAAAATATAAGCAGAAAATTGATCCACACAGATAGCAATAATTCAGGAATAGAGTGAGAAGGATAGTGATCTCCAGGGAAGAACTCAATAATTGGTCCTTCAATATCAAAGGTCACCCCTGAGAGCATACACGCAATTAGCATTATACAGGTTGGAATACGTGTAACCACAATTAATGACAAAAAAAAAAAAAAAGAGGCTATGGGATGGAACAGAGCAAGGAGAGGTCTATGGGAGCATTGGTAGGAAGGGAACGGGACTGGCAAGTGATGTAATTATAATCTCAAGAAAGGAAGTCAGAAGAGGTTCACAGCTCAGGTGCAGGGCAGTGTAAGCGAATGAGGGACCACCTCTTTGAACAGAAGGAAACCAATTTTCTCTTGCCAAATTCATGTCAATTAAAATGATCGAATTTCAGAAAATCTCAAATAGAATTTCAGATCACGTGCTGGTCGAGTGCACATAAAGTCCTGGAAACAAGGCTTAATCAAGAGGGGAGCACTGACTAATGATGAGGCCCAATCACACTTCCTCCCAGAGCACCATCACAGGTCAGCCACGCCCTCAGGCAGAACTAGGTGTTAACCACACATCAATTTTACTTCCAGAAACCAGAAGTCTGCGTTTCAAATAAAGCTTTATTTTAAAGACAGACTCTGTCCATTCTTTTTGAAGGTTAAATATAAACATCATTCTGTGAATGAAGATACGAAGTAGTTTGAGAGCATGGGTTAAACTCTTGGTAAGGCTTTATTAGTGTGAAGATGCCTTGGAGTCACAACACAGTGTGTATCTTAAGGGACTTGAGTGTAGGATCCCGTGCAGCACGGGTTGGAAACTGACTTGGGAACAGCCTGCTGTTTCTGCTTGCCTTTCCCCAAGTTCAGATCTTCATTTTTACCACCAGGAGGCTCCCATCTCGGGTCAGAAGGCTCCTGAAGACAAAGGCACGGTGGCTGCTTCACTCCTTGTGAAACCTTATGCTGCCGCCGTCTGTGTTACTCTGGCTGGAAGCAAAGCACATGCAGCATTAATTAGAAAGAATGCATCCCAGTGATTTGTCACAGTACTTCCTCTGGAACATCTGTTTTTCAAGGGCACTCGCACGCTTACAGCTCAATCTGCAGTACATGTACCCCGAGTGAGAGGGAATGTCACCTACAACCAAATATCAACTGTAGCCGCTATTCACAGAGATGAACACCTAGTCATGCAGTCAACCGCACATTGTCTCACTCCTGACATAAGTGAAGAGGACATCAGTTCCTTCTGGGCTTCCCTGGGGTCAGCTGAGAAGTGAGTGGAAATGTGACACTGTCATACCTGATCCTGTGCAGAAGCCATATCATCTCTCATTACCATTTCCTGTATTTCAGCATAGTCACCAGGTGGGTATAGTGGCATTCCGTCCTTCTCTCCAAACATTGGGGGTAAAAAGGAAATTATTGCTTGCAGTTCTTTTGCAGACTTCATGGAAAAAAGCAAATAAAACATTGGTAACCAACAGAGTTCCTGCAAAGCTGTATGCGAAGAAACACAGAATTAAGCCATCCAAGTCACACACACCAGGTTACTAAAGTCATCCTCATCCAGGTCGGACCCATCTTCCTCCGGGACATATTCCATAGTGCTTGTAAACTCATCCCACATTCCTCTTCTGTGTGCTTCTTCGTCCTAGAAATAAACATTAGTGACTGTATTTGCTTCATATTAACTCCGCACTCAAGCTGACCAAGTGGTCTTGCTGTGACAGGTAAAGAGGAGCCAAGGAGAAGGACTCAGGACACCACAGCCTACTGTTCTCCATACTCTGCACTTCAGAAAGGCAGGCTACCCTGTATTTATAGTGCACAACTTTAAGCAAGTCCTTGGTGATGGTTGATCCTTATGGCTCTTTTATTGACTACATACTCCTAACAGCAAAGACTATTCTCTCTGAGATCCCTTTGGACAGTTCCCATGTTACCAACCAGACTCTTGCTCTTCTCATCTTTTATCGTCTGCTCTTGCAGTTCAGCCTCCAACCTGGCATCAGGAAATGCAGCAGCTGAGGCCAGTCCCAGGCACAGGATGACTAGGAATACAACAGGAGACATGTCTCAAGAACCTAGAGGGAAAAAGGAGAAACCTCAGTCTAAGTATTACAAAGTATATTTTTCTTTTTTGTTTACTGATAAATTAAGGCACCCATGTGGCTAAAGTCTGTCTGAACGATTTCAAGTGTTTACCTAAACAATGTGGAGAAAGCTAAGGATGTGATTCGTTTGAAGAAAGCACGTGGAGATATTTGTTAGTAGCTGCTCGCGGCTCTGGGGATGGCAACAGAAAGTAGTGCCACTGTTTTCAGATGAATGTGCTTATACCTCCTAATTTCAAGTGCTAAAGCTGTAACTAAGAACTTAAGGCAGAGTTGTCCTAAGACGTGGACATCTTCCTCCTGCCTATTCCACAGCAGGAGTTACCCCATGTTTTGGACCCTCCCCTCTTGAATGATAACACTCTACCTGTCCTTCCTGGGGAACTTAGGAAAGGCAACAAAGACAGCTCACCCACATTTGTCATTGTGCCTCCTGAGTCCCTACCCACCGCCTCCAAGAGGAAGGGGTTCACAAGGCCATGCCACTAGAAGCCAGAGCCACTGGTGGGAGTGGGGGTACATTGGAGAGCACTCCCAGGATTCTCAGCTCAGGGCTCTACAGGTCTTCAATTTAATTCCGCCAGAAGATGCCAAGTCAGGAGCATGCTGTTTGGTATCCCTTCTGCACAGGCCAGAAGAGACCAGAGGTTTTAGAGTCTGTTGATATGGGGAAAAGTGATCCTAACTAAATGGGTCATATGGGCACAGCTGCCATGGTACAGGGGACCATCCAGCACCCCAGTGACCAGGTTCAGACTGCACTCTCAGGGATCTAGTACAAGCTTGGATGCCCGAGAGAGTCCTGGTTGGCTCCTTGGATCCTCTACTCATCCTTCCTTGCTTCTCCTCACCAAGGCTCCTGAAGGTAAGATTTTCCTCATTTGTAATAGGTCTTCCTCATTCTCCAGGGAGTCCCTCCAGGGCACTCCAACAGTTCCTAATCTACTTTGGCGGAGCCAGGGCCTCACCTGCGACGTCCGATGCTGTTTGTGCACACCTCAGACTCAGAGCTTCAGAGGTCCCTGAGAATCCAGCATCTAACCGGTCTTTAAATCACTAATCTCTGGCTACTAAGCCCCACCCATTAATCCTACTGTCTTTATGATTGGCTTGTTGGTGACAGCATTTCAGCCTCAGGCTCTAGGACTCCAGGCATTTACAGAAATCTCCTCTCGTGGTTTACTGGAGGATAGAGGATGGGTTGCCACAGAGGAAAATGGGGAGATGTGCGATGGTCCCCTGTCGAGGAACGTCAGGAACGAGCCTCGAGGCCTTGGCTCATTTAGTACCTGGTGTTGTGTTTTGTGGGTTATTTAAGAAAATAATGTTTCCAGGTGTTTTGAGTGGATTTCGAGCCTAACCATGATCTTAACTCAGAATAAGAAATACCCTGGAGTAGGCTGAGTCAGATTATGCTTGTCTACTGTCACCTGGTTGGAATACAGAGCCTGGGGTACTACTCCAGTGTCTGAGGTGGATTCAGGTGGGTATGACAAAAATAGAGGAAGGGTTAGAGAAATGACTCCTCAACTGAGAGCACTCACTGATCTCGCAGAGGACCTGAATTCAGTTCCCAGGACCCACTTGGGGCTCCCGGCCATCTTTAACTAATGTTTCAGGGAATCCAATATCCTATTCTTGCCTCTTTGAGCACTAGACACAAAAGTAGTAGAGGTAGACACACATACACGTGAAACGAAGGTAAATAAAGGTTTTTATGAAAAGAGACTAGCTAGTGGAAGGATGTCTTGAAACAGAGACTAGACAGTCGAGAGCAAACCCTTGGATGGGATGGGACGAGAGGACCCAAGATGCCTCTACTTAGGTTATGCAGCCTGCCTAGTCTCCTCAGTCAGTGACACTTTAGCCTCTCTTGTCTTTAGCAACTAATTCATGATATATGAGTCATTTACTAAAAGGCTTTGCTCATACGTGGAGAAAGGTAAACGAGAAAAATGGAATTTTCCTCAGCTGCTCTTTCTCTCTGGGTTTTGCCTAATGGAAATTCGAGGTCCATCTTGAGATTTAAACTAAGACACTTCATGAACCTCAATTTTAAATGTGAGATAAGGGGAATGTAAGAACATGTTTAGATAGAAGAAAACCTAGGTACATAATACTAACCACTAACTACTACAATCTGGAACTTAAAAACAGAGGTCACCAGAACATGGCCCACCAAATTAACTAAGCAGGGCTCACATGGGCTCACAGAAACCAAAGAGGCCTGCATGGGTCTGTACCAGGTCCTCTGTGTATATGTTATGGCTGTTAGCTTGGTGTTTTTGTGAGACTCCTAACAGTGAGAGTAAGTGTATCTTTGACTCTGTTGTTTGTTCTTGGGGTTCTTTTCCTCCTATTGGGTTGCCTTGTTCAGCCTTGATATGAGGACTTTCACCTTGTCTTATTGTATCTTTTTTTGTCCTGTCAAGTTTGGCTGTCATCTCTTGGAGGCCTGCTCTTTTCTGAAGAGGAAATGGAAGGGGAGAGAATTGGGGGAGAGGGGAAGTGGGGCAACCTGAGAGGAGTGAAGCAAAGGAAAATTGTGCTTGGTATATACTGTATGAGAGAAGAATCTCTTCGATTAAAAAAAGGCTCAAAAATCTTCTAAACTGTGGTTTTTCTCAAGAACATAAAACATATTCATTATGGAAATCCTTTCCAGGAAAAACAATCACCTTGCCATTTCCACAATAATGTTTTTTTTCTTTTTCATTAATTAATTAATTAATTAAATTTACATCCTGATTGAGACTACTGCTTTCTCCCTTCCTTTCAATCCTTCCCTTTCACCTTCCTTCCCCTCCCCTTGTGTCCTCCCTCCTTTCTTATCAGAGAAGGGGAGACCTTGAAGGGATATCAACCCACCTCGGTATAATAAGTAGTGTTGTTCTTCCTCCCGAGGGCCCAGCCTGTGGGTGAAAGCAAGGGATTCAGGCTGAGTGGGTGAGTGGTAGGGAGTCACCACAGGGACGCCAGGATTCTGGTGAAAGGGACCTAGGGTGAGTGGGTCCAGACTTATTTATCCAGGAAGATACAGCAAGTTATATTGCTTTGGGTGACCAATCAGGTTTCTCCACATCATCTCCGAGCTGGCCAATGGATGCTCATCTCTGGGCACCTTCCACCTGACTGCTTCCACAGTTATGTTTGTGGAAGCTGCCCCAGGCTATGAGCCTCAACAGCACTTTGTCAGGAATGCCCACAAAGTAGGATTGGGTGCATCTTCTATTGAGACTGGACAAGGCTGTCCAGTTAGGGGAAAGGTATCCAAAGGCAGGCAATAGAATCAGAGACAGTCCCTGCTCCTGCTGCCAGAGGTCCCACATGAGGACCAAGCTGTACATCTATCTGTTAGACATATGTGAGGGTCCTAGGTCTATCCCATGGATGCTTTCTGTTTGATGGTTGGATCCTTGCGTGTTCCTGTGGGTCCATGCTAGTTGACCTTGTAGGTTTTCTTGTGTTGTCCTTGACCTCCACAAAAGGTCTTTCAATCCTTCCTTCCCCTCTCCCATAACATTTCTCAAGCTCTACCTAATGTTTGTCTCTGGGCCTCTATATCTGTTTTCATCAGCTTCTGGGTGAAGCCACTCAGGTGACAGTTATGCTAGCCTCCTGTCTCCAAGTATAGCAGAATCTTATTAACAGCATCAGGGGTGGGCTCTCTCATGGCATGTGACTCAAGTGGAGCCACTCACTGGTTGGTTGGGTTGAAGGTTTTGTGGGTGGGTGAGTTGGTGTCACCCTCCCTCCACTGGAAGACCCACTTGGCTACAGGAGGGGACTACTTCAGGTTTCAAATCTCTTGCTACTAGGAGTCTCAGCTAGGGTCACCCCATAGACTCCTGGGAGCCTCTCGTATCTCAGAGATGCTCCCTACCACTAGTTTCATTTCTCTGTCCTAGCCCACTCGTCCTCATCCCACATCTCGTGCCCACCCCCACTTCCTCCTGATCCCCTCTCCCACCTAGTTCACTTCCTCCGTGTACTTCAGATGTTTATTTTATTTCCCTTATCTGAGTGAGAATCAAGCATCCTCCCTTGGGCCCTCCTTGACACTTAGCTTCTTTGAGTCTGTAGATTATAGCATGGTTGTCCTGTACTTTATGTCTAATATTCACTTATAAATGAGTTCATATCATGTGTGTCTTTCTGGGTTTGGGTTGCCTGCACTCAGGATGATCTTTTCTAGTTTCATCCATTTGCCTGCAAATTTCATGATGTCTTTGTTTATAATAGCTGAGTAGTAGTCCATTGTGTAAATGTGCCACATTTTCTTGATCCATTCATCAGTCGAGGGACATCTAGGTTGTTTCCAGTTTCTGGCTATTATGAATAAAGATGTTAGTTTTTTTAAAAGCCAAACTTTTGCCTTGTTTTGTATTTTTTTTTTGTGGCTTCTTTTGGGTGGCTGTCATCTCTGGGGGACCTGCTTTTTTCTAAAGAAGTAAAGGAGGGGGAGTGAATCTGGTGGGGGCAGCTGGGAGGGATCTGGGAGGAGTGGAGGGAGGAGTAGCTGTGGTTAGGATGGATTATATGAGAGGAAAATCTCTTTTCTATTAAAAACAGACACAGAAATAGTCTAAGTCATTGTGATTTTTTTCAATTATACAAAACACATTCATTATAGAAATCCTTTCAGAAAAACAATCACCATATCATTTCCACATAATATTTTCAATGGATATTTTTACTCATTTTATCAAAATGGGCTCAGAATTACATATCTTATACATATCATAATTTACATATTTTCTGTTTCAGATTCCTTTGCGCACCACCCAGAAGCACTGGGTGACCTGTCCGTCTTTTCACTGAGTAACACACGCATTTTATGAAAGCTCTCATTTTAAGAATTGTAGGTATGGGGCTCAGTGGCACTAGCTACTTAGAAGGCCATTAAAGAAGATAAATCTTGTGAGGTAAGGCATTTTCCAGAAAGCTTGATGGCCCAAATTTAAGGCATTCCTGTATGTTGTCCTTTGACCTCCACATACATGCCTTCCCCCAAATTTAAAACATAAAAGACAAACTATAATTTTTCCTTAAGTGGCATAAACTAGGCTCCAATATCATGTATCTAACTGTCTTCTCTTTCTTCTTTTTAATTTTTAGGGACATATAATATTTATTGCATAGTGCGGGTGATTTGAATAGATGTCCCTCTATTTTTGAACACCTAAGTTGTTGGTCCCCAGGTACTGACACTCTTTGGGTAGATTTGGGAGAGTTGGCACCAATGAGGAAATATGTCGCTAAGTTCGGTCATTTAAAAGTCGTGCACTTGCTCCTAGCGTGCTTTCTATGCTTGTGTCTGTAAGATGTGAGCTCTCAGCCACTGCTCCAGCTGCCATGCCTGCCACCTGCTTCCATGCTGCTTCCGTGCTACGAACCTCAAGACTCTGGAATCATAGACCTAAGGCAAACACTTCCTTCTGGATCTCGCCTTGCTCTTAGTGTTTTCTCACAGCAGTAGAATAGTAACCGATACACATTGAGACACCAGGGTTTTTTTTTTCCTATATAATATAATATTTCACGAACATTTGGTTGCTTCCCATGTGAGGGATGTAAAAAAAAAAAAAAGATACCTGTCTCCTCTACACTACCAAATGTGCATGAAGTCTAAATTTGATGCAAAGAATTTGTAGTTCAACAAAAACAGTTGCTGAATGCTGAAACCAGAGAGAGTAAGACATTGTTGCTGTAAGTCATTCGATACTTGTTTATACAAAATCTTGTATCATCTTAATTTAGGCCTCTAAATCTTGTTCTAAGCCCATCTGTGCAAGTCCTTGTATCATCCTGTTTCAGCCAACAACGCTATCAAGTCGGTTTAGCACAAACCCCCACCCTTACTGTCTGATGATTCTCCCCTGTCTGATCAGGAGCCTCTTTCTCCACCCACGCTCCAGGTTATGTCTCCTCATGTGGCCAACAGCATGACTCCTGGAGCTCTGCTTAGTCAGAATCCTCTTCCCCTGATGTTTCTTAACAGTTTTCCATCTACTAAGGTCCAGTCTGCTCCTGTGCTATCAACCTTACGCATCCATGTATACGTGACACCACACATTCTCTCTCCTCTCACTGTAGCACTCCATACACATGACTTCTGTAGCTAGAGCCTACTCCTTAATACAGTGTTCCTAGATACTTTAAACAAGGAATCAATTAGTTAATTCTAATATGTTTTAATAACTTCTCTTAGTCAGTAGTTCATGACCCTTTCTTTTCCCTCTGCTTCGCTAGAAAGGCAGATACTCTAATCAAAAAAGACCATGTTCTTGGTGACCCTGAATCCTCATTTCCTATAACTTTAGGAGTTGTGGTCTACCTCTTCTGGTGCCTCATAATCCAGTTGGGAAAAGCAAATGATGCTGCTGATGGAGGAGTGACAGTGAAGAACATGAAGACTCAACTTACATTTCTGAGGCCAGGTGACCCAGTGCTCTGTGCTTTTTCTGTGAAAAGGGAGAACAGGAACGTATTCTGCTAAATGGAGCACCCATTGACAATGCAAACGATCATAACTAAAGTTAGAGTATCAAAACATGCAGTTTATTTGGGTTGTTCACAGAAGCTTGGGTGAAGAGCTATTTGCCAGAGAATGAGAAGTAGCCATACCACTAAAAAATCAAACAAACAAACAAAAACCCTCAAACTTCGTAGTGGGAGTAACCTACAAAACTGCATCCTAGAACTCCCTTTACACTTGAGGAGTAAGAGATACTTACAAGGTTCAGAAAGCCTCTGAAACTTACAAGATTCACAAGGCTCCTCCCTGGGGTTCTAAAAGCCACAATCAGCTTAAGTTACGTACAGCCTAATTTTAGAATGGATATACAGCTGGTCTTAATTTCAACAGCTCATATTACTGAAATTGATCCACAGGGTCCTGCACACAATACCCTAAGGAATGACTCAAAAGTAAGAGTGAATGTTTCTTCAGGAGAGAATAGGAGATGGCAAGGGTGGTGAAGCTGTTGGAAATCTGCAGCCTTGAAGTATCCTAGAGATACCGTCAGACTTTAGATGCCTTTCTTTTTTTAATTTTTATTAATTTATTCATACTACATCTCGATTGTTAGCCCTTCCCTTGTTTCCTCCTATTCTTCCCTCCCTCCCACTTCCGCCCTTCTCCCCTCCCCTATGTCTGTGATTGAGGGAGACCTCCTCCCCCTATACATGCTCTTAGAGAATCGAGTCTCTTCTTGGTAACTTGCTATCCTTCCTCTGAGTGCCACCAGGCCTCCCCATCCAGGGGACGTGGTCAGAAAAGGGGCACCAGAGTTCGTGTGAGAGTCAGATCTCACTCTCCACTCAATGGTGGAGAATATCCTGTTCGTCGACTAGGTCTTGGTAGGGGTTCGAAGTTTACTGCCTATATTCTCCTTGGCTGGTGCCTTAGTTTGAGGAGGACCCCAGGACCCAGATTCACCTGTCATAACATTCTTCTTGTAGGTTTCCAGGACCCTGTGGATCCTACTATTTCCCCATTCTTCCATGCTACTCTCACCTAAAGTCTCAATAGGACATCCTCTCCTCTGACCCACTTTCCTGGTAAGTAAAGTTTTTCATGGGACGTATCCCTTGGACTAGTGTCTTGATATAAGTGAGTATACACCGATTGCCTCTTTTTGCTTCTGGGTGAACTCACTCATTATGATAATTTCTATATCAATCCATTTGTCCACAAATTTTGGAAATTTCTTGTTTTTAATAGCTGAGTAATATTCCATAGTGTAAATGTACCACAGTTTCTTTATCCATTCTTCTACTGAGGGACACTTAGGCTGTTACCATGTTCTGGCTATTATGAATAAGGCAGCTATGAACATGGTTGAGCATATGCCCCTGTTGTGTGGTAGAGCATTTTCTGGGTATATTCCAAGGAGTGGGATAGCTGGGTCTTGAGGAAGCCCTATTGAGAAGAGCATTTCTGGCAGAGCCCTCTCTTGTCTACTAAGGTAGAAGCAATGTTCAAGGGCCTTGAATGGCATCAATGATGCAAATGATTCTATTTCATATTTTATTCTGTTCTGTAAAAGTCTTTGTTCTTCAATCAGTACATATTATTACAACTTAGAATAAAGCTTAATCCATGTAGCAATCTCCTTTGTTTACATAAATGGGAACACCAATAATTCTGTTTCTTATGTTAAAACATCATAATGAATATCATCACCCATGCATCTTCATGTTATAAATTGGTTTCTTGATCTGGAACAGCTTGCTGAAGAAAAGAGGTACCTCAATTCTACTCCAACCTTCACAAGTGATATTACCCATTTTGCCAATATTTACAAAGAAAATCACCTCAGAAAAGTATCTGGGAAGAAAAAAACCCTCAAAAACAAATATCCCTCCCATATACAAATGACAAAAAGATTGAGAAAGAAAACAGGGAAATAACACCTTACACACTAGTTTCAAATAATATCAAGTATCCTGAAGTAACACTAATCAAACAAGTGAAAAACTTATATGATAAAAATTTCAAACATTTAAAAAAAGAAATTGAAGAAGATATCAGAAGATGAAAAGATCTCCCATGCCCATGGATCAGTAGAATTAACACAGTAAAAATGGCCATTCTACCAAAAGCAATTTAGAGATTCAATGCAATCTCATCCAAATTCCAACACAGCATTGAAAAGACAACTATTAACTTCATATGAAAAAACAGAAAAACCCAGAATAACTAAAATAATCCTGAACAACAATAAAAACGGATGGAGGTTTTGTCATACCCTATTCCAAGCTGTACTGTAGAGCTACAGCAATAAAAACAGCATTGTATAGACATAAAAACAGACATGTTGACCAATGGAATTAAAGCGAAGATGCAGACATAAATCCACACACCCATAGACATCTGATTTTTTTTTATAAAGAAGCCAGATATACACACTAGAAAAAAAAAAGACATATTTTTAAAAAATGGTGTTGCCAACCAAAGAGCATGCATGCACTGGACCTGAGCCCCCTATATATATGTAACAAATGAGCAGCTTAATCTTCATATGAGTCCCCTAGGAAGATGAGTGGGTGCTGTCTGTGACATGGACTCTGGTGCCTGCTTTCAATCACTTTGCTTTAATTGCGCTGCTCTGCCTGGCCTCAGAGGACAAGGAGCAGCTCAATCCTGATGCAACTTGATGTGCTGCGGTGGTTTGGTGATGGTGATGGGCACCCTTTTTCTGAGGAGAATAGGAGGAGGAATGGGAGAAGAGGGTGGGAGGGAGGGACCAGGAGGGGAACAGGGAGGGGCTATGATTTGGGATGTGAAGTGAATATATAAAATAAAAATAAGTTAAAAGATGGTTTAGGTCAACCTAGATAGCTGCATGTAGAAGAATACTTATCATCTTGCACAAAACTCAACTCTAAATGAATCAAGACCTCAATATAAAACCGAATACTTGATAAGAGAGAAAGTAGGAAATAGCCTTGAGCTCATTCAGACAGGAGACCTCCTGAACATAACATCACTAGAACAGGTATTAAGATAAAAAATTAACAAATAGAACCTCATGATACTAAAATGCTTCTGTAAGGAAAAAGGCACCATCATTCAAATAAAGTGGCAGCATACAGAATTGCAAAAGATTTTTTTATCAACTCCACATCCAGTAGATGGCTAATATCCAAATATATAAATAACTCAAGAATCTAGATATCAAATAACCAAATAGCCCAGTTAAAATGAGAGTACGGATCCAAACAGAGAATTCTCAATAATGGAAAGTCAAATTGCTGAGAAACACTTAAAGAAATGTTCATCATCCCCAGCCAGGGAAATACAAATCCAAACTACATCAAGATTCCATCTTACACCTGTCAGAATGACTAAGATCAAAAACACAAGTGACACCTCATGCTGGGTATCGAGCAAAAGCAATACTCCTCCATTACCAGTGGGAGTGTGAACTTGTCCAACCACTATGGAAATCAATATGGCGGCTCCTCAGAAATCTACAGCAAGATCCAGCTATATCACTTTTGGAAATATACCCAAAAGTTGCTTCATCCTACCACAAGGATACTTGATTAACCATGCTCATTGCTGTTCTAATCATGGTTGCCAGAAATGGAAACACCTAACACCCCTCAACAGAAGCATAGATAAATTGTGGTACATTTACACAATGTAGTATTACTCAGCTGTTTAAAAAAAAAAATGACGCCATGAAATTTACAGGCAAATGGATGGAACTAGAGAAATAATCATACTGAATGAGGTAACCCAGATCCATAAAGATAAATATGGTATTTATTCACTCTTATGCATATATTAGCCATTAAACAAATGATAACCAACCTATAATCTATAGACCTAGAGAGGGTAGATATAGAGAAAGGAACTAGTCAGGACACATAGATCTTCCTGTGAGGGCAAAATAGAATAGATTCTTGAGTGAGTTGAGGGTGGGGTCAGGGGATGGGAACAGGAGGATTAGGTGGTGTGGCAGAGGGGAGATAAGGTAAGGTGAGGGAATGGAGGGAGGGAGAGAAAGCTGTAATTGAGCGGCACTTGTGGGATGGTATGAAAATCCAGTGCAGTGGTCATATGTGAAGATGACTCTAATGAGATCTTCTAATAATGAGGGATATGGAGTCCCAACTGGCCATCTCTTGTTACCAAATAGGGCTTCTAGTCCTGGGACTGGGTTGCATTGAATTGAATACTTGGTCAAGGCTGGGTGTCCCGTGGAAATCCCCAAGCAACCCCAAGCTGTTGCCAAGACAGTGGGGGTACTCTCAACAAACTGAGAACAGGACCCCATTGCTGAGGGCATCGCCCACACAACTCACTGAATATCGAAAAGTCAAAGTGGTGGCTACATGGCACCTTCACCCCTACTTTATACTTTCTTTGTTGGTGAAAGCCTATTCTACAGGCTACCACCCAAAGAGACACAGAAACACCAACCAAGCAACAAAACTTTTGATCCACAATCTTTTCTGCCTGCAAAATATGCTCTGGCAATGGTAGCATAGAACTTGTGAGAGTAGCCAAGCATGGGTTCCACTCCATGAGGTGAAAACCATACCCAGTACTTCTTGGAAGGACCAAGAACCAGAGACTAGATTGCCCAGAGATCTAGGGTAAAAGCAAACACTACTTGTATTTAAAAGGAAGTATCAACAAAATGACTCCTAAAATCAATTCTGCTCTACCCAAAGATCAGTGCCTTATTCAGTCATCATCAGAGACGCATCTTCCTGCAGCAGACAGGAACTGATGTGGAGACCCACTGCCAGATATTACACAGAATCAGAATCTTTGGAACACTCACCTTTAAATGGGTTGTCTCCACCAACTCCCTCCCCTCAGAGCTCTGAGAACCACATGGAAGAGGATGGAGAAGGAGTACAAGTGTCAGGAGAGATGGAAGATACCAGGAGAACAAATCCCTATAAATCAACTGAGCAAGGCTCATATGAACTCATAGAGACTGATGTGGCAAGTACAAGGCCTACATGGTCTACATTGGGTCCAACATGTGTATCCTGGCTTCCAGCTTACTGTTCTTATAGG